>NC_091550.1:4958052-4960552 GCF_042767895.1 Penaeus vannamei
GTTTCTTTGTTTGTGTCTGTGTCTGTCTGTTTGTCTGGCTGTCTCTCTGTCTTTCATTTTCTCTGTTTAATGTCTGTCTCTCTCTATTTGTCTGTCTGTCTCTCTCGTATTTTCTGTTTCTTTGTTCGTGTCTGTATCTGTCTGTTTGTCTCTCTGTCTCTCTCATTTGCTCTGTTTCTGTGTCTGTGTCTATCTCTTACTTTCTCTGTCTCGCTTTCTCATTTTCTCTATTTCCGTGTCTGTGTCTGTGTCTGTTTGTTTGTCTGTCTGTCTCTTTCCTCACTTGCTTCTTTGTATCGATTTACAACTCTATCCATTCTTTCTAAGTAGAACGACCTCTCCACCCCTCTACTCCTCCACTCCTCCTTCACTGCTCCACCACTCCAGCACGATCCACTCCACCATCCCGCTATATACTCCACAACTGCAGCTCGCCACTTCTCTTCTTCTCCTCCACTCCACCACTCCACTCCGCTATCCTGCTACTCCTCCTCCCCTTCATTACTCCACTCCTCAGTGTCTTCACTCCTCCACTCCTCAATTCACTCCACCTCTCCCACTCTCCACCTCACCACCCTTCCACTCCTTCCCCACCACAACCCCCTTCCACGCAATGCCCCCACTCCTCCACTCACTCCACCTCTCCACTCCTCAATTCACTCCGCCTCTCCACTCTCTCTACTCCTCAATGCCTCTAAACCTCCACCCCTCCACTCGTCAATCCACTCCACCTATCCACTCACTCCACCTCTCCACCTATCCACTCACTCCACCCCTCAACCCCTCCACTCCTCAACCCCCCTTCCCCCTCCCCCCTCCACTCCACCCCCACCCCCCTCCACCTCCCCACTCCCCCACCCCCCCTCCGTCCCCCTCCCCCACCCCCCTCCACCTCCCCCTCCGTCCCCCTCCACCCCCCCTCCGTCCTCCTCCCCCTTCCCCCTCCGTCCCCCTCCAACACCCCCCCTCCGTCCCCCTCCCCCACCCGCCTCCCCCAGAATCCGGTCCACTCCACCCCCACCCCCCCTCCGTCCCCCTCCCCCACCCACCTCCCCCCTCCACCCCTCCACTCCACCCCCACCCCCCTCCGTCCCCCTCCCCTCCCCCCCTCCACCCTTCCACCTCCCCACTCCACCCCCCACCTCCGTCCCCCTCCCCCACCCACCTCCCCCAGAATCCGGTCCACACGGGTGGTCGTCTTTAAAATGCAAATGTATATCCGGAGCTGTATGTGTTCACGACTTGGCAGAATGTTCACTCGTTCATGCGGTGGTGTTCATGGGCGTGTGGAAGGTCTTAGTTCCAAAAAGGATTTAGGTTTTAAGATTATTAATATTATTATTATTATTATTATCATTATTATCATTATTATTATTATTATTATTATTATTATTATTATTATTTTTATTATTATTATTATTATTATTATTATCATTATTATTATTATTATTATTATTATTATTATTATCATTATTATTATTATTATTATTATTATTATTATTATTATTATTATTATTATTATTATCATTATTATCATTATTATTAATATTATCATTTTTATTGTTAATATTATTGTTATTATTATCATTATTATCATCATTGTTATTGTTATTATTATTATTGTTATTATTGTTGTTATTATTGTTATCATTGTTATTATTGTTATTATTATTGTTATTATTATTATCATTATTATTATTATTGTTATTATTGTTATTGTTATCATTGTTATTATTATTATTATTATCATTATTGTTATTATTATTACTATTATTGTTATTATTGTTATTGTTATTATTGTTATTATTATCATTATCATCATTATTATTATTATTATTATCATTACTATCATTATTATTATTATCATCATCATTATTGTTGAAAGATGGAATAATGCACTACCGCATTTTATATCATGAATATATCAACCTCTCCGATCGGGATTCGATCCCTCGCCGCCGTTGCAAAAGATTGCAAGACGGTCAGGTCAGTCACGTGCATTGCAAGGTCAGTCACGTGCATTGCAAGGTCAGTTACGTGCATTGCAAGGTCAGTTACGTGCATTGCAAGGTCAGTCACGTGCATTGCAAGGTCAGTCACGTGCATTGCAAGGTCAGTCACGTGCATTGCAAGGTCAGTCACGTGCATTGCAAGGTCAGTCACGTGCATTGCAAGGTCAGTCACGTGCATTGCAAGGTCAGTCACGTGCATTGCAAGGTCAGTCACGTGCATTGCAAGGTCAGTCACGTGCATTGCAAGGTCAGTCACGTGCATTGCAAGGTCAGTCACGTGCATTGCAAGGTCAGTCACGTGCATTGCAAGGTCAGTCACGTGCATTGCAAGGTCAGTTACGTGCATTGCAAGGTCAGTTACGTGCATTGCAAGGTCAGTCACGTGCATTGCAAGGTCAGTCACGTGCATTGCAAGGTCAGTCACGTGCATTGCAAGGTCAGTCACGTGCATTGCAAGGTCAGTCACGTGCATTGCAAGGTCAGTCACG
>NC_091550.1:4980552-4983052 GCF_042767895.1 Penaeus vannamei
CTCCTCCCTTCTTCCCTCCTCTCCCTCCTTCCCCTCCCTCCCTCCCACTCCCCCTTCCTCCCTTCCCCCCACTTCCCCTCCTCTCCTCCCTCCTCCTCTTCCCTTCTTCCCCTCTCTCCTCTTCTTCCCCCTCACTCCTTCCCCAATTTCCCCTCCTCTCCTCTCCCCTTCTCCCCTTCCCTCCCCTCCTCTCCCCCTCCTCCCTCAATTTCTACGGCATTAGCTCCCTCGTGATAAGTGTGGCTCCCTCGACACGGGTCCTTATTGAGCCGCGAGCCATCGTTACCCTATCATGCTTCATTGTGAAGGCATTAGCACTGTGCAGGGAGGAATACGGTGTTTGTGTTCCCTTTCGTCTGGTTCTGTGTGTGTCTTTCTTTGTTGTGCGTGTGTTTGGTTTGGGTTTTTATCTCTCTGTCTGTCGAAGTTTCTTTCTCTCTGTCTATCTGTCTGTCTGTCTCTCTCTCTCATTCTCTCATTCTCTCTTTCTCTCTCTCTCTCTCTCTCTCTCTCTCTCTCTCATTCTCTCTCTCCCTCTCTCTTTCTCTCTCATTCTCTCTCTCTCTCTCTTTCTCATCTCTCTCTCTCATTCTCTCTCTCTCTCTCTCTCCTCTCTCTGCATATCTCTCTCTCTCTCTACCCACTCATTCTCTCTCTCTCTCTCATTCTCTCTCTCTCTCTCTCTCTCTCTATATATATATATATATATATATGTATATATATATATATATCATATATATATATATATATATATATATATATATATATATATATATATATATACACATACATACACATACATACATATATATATCTATATATATATATATATATATATATATATATATATATATATATAGTATAAGTGTGCATCAGCCCCACACTGGTCATTTGCACTGCATCCTCATTTCCTCTTCGTCATCTTTTCCGGCTGTCATTTTCGTTCCTCCCCTTTCGTCCCCTCTCTCCTCCTTGCAACGCTGGGAAAGAATGTTAATTAACGAAGTCTTGGAGGGAATGTGGGTGTATGTCCACGTACAGATACACAAGGACACACATAGGTAAAGACACACGCACATATATACGTCAGCAAACGTACACTAAGACAGACACAGCACGCAAATACACGCATTCACATACACGAAGACAAACACATACGCGCATACACATAGCCCCCCCCCCCCCACACACACACACAAAAAAGACCCCGCTCCCATACACATACCATCTCTTTCTCTCTCTCTCTCTCTGCTCTCTCTCTCTGCTCTCTCCATCTCTCTCTCTCTTCTCTCTTTCTCTCTCTCTCCCCTCCTCCCGACCCTCTCTCTTTCTCTCTCTCTCTCTTTCTCTCTCTCTTTCTATCTCTCTCCTTGTCCATCTCTCTCTCTCTCTCTCTCTCTCTGCCTCTCTCTCTCTCTCTCCCTCTCTCTCTCTCTCTCTCTCTTTATCTTGATCTCTCCTCCTCCCGACATTCTCTCCATCCCTCTATCTCGCTCTGTCTGTCTGTCTGTCTGTCTGCTTGTCCATCTCTCTCTCTCTCTCTCTCTCTCTCCCTCTCTCTCTCTCTCTCTCTCTCTCTCTCTCTCTCTCTCCTCCCTCCTCCCCTATCTCTCTCTCTCTCCTTCTATCTCTCTCTCTCTCTCTCTCTCTCTCATCTCTCTCTCTCTCTCTCACCCATCCCTCTCTCCCCCTCTCTCTCTCTCCCTCCTCCCTCCCTCCCCCTCTCCCTCCCGCCCTCCCTCCCTCCCTCCCCCCCTCTCCCTCCCTCCCTCCCTCCTCCCTCTCTCTCCCTCCAGATCATTATGCTTTCCATGGCAACAATGCCAAAAAAAAAAAAAAAAAAAAAAAAATCGACTGATTGCAATAGCCATATAATCCCTTTGTTTGGCAATATTGATGGTTGCAATGTAAAAGTCTTTATTGATATAGCTTAAGTTATTTTGCATTGTTTTCTAATTCGCTGGGGGAGTTCTTTTCTATGTGTCCATTGTTGCAATTGTCATTATTGTTATTGATACTATTATCTTCATTGGTATCAAGATTGTGATTATCATTGTTATTGTAATTTTTATTATCATTATTATAGTTATTGTTATTGATGCTGATTAAAATTGTAATAATAGTAATGAAAATAATGGTGATGATGATAATGATAGTGATAATAATGATATGATAATGATTATAACTGTTATAGTAATAGTGGTAATGGGTATTATTATCAATATCATTTTCATAATTAGTGCTATTATAATTGTTATGATTACCATTATTATTAGTATCATTATTATCATTACTATTGTCATTGTTATCATTATCATGATTATCATTATTACTGTCACTATTACCAATATTATTATCATCAATATGTTATCATTATCATTATTCTTATCATTGTAAAATCATCATTATTATCATCATTATCACCATCATAATCCTTACTATCATCATAATAATTAATATCATCATAATCATCATCACATCACCATCATCATCACTATCA
>NC_091550.1:4988052-4990552 GCF_042767895.1 Penaeus vannamei
TGAGGGGGAGAGGGAGGAGAAGGGGGAGAGGGAGGGGGAGGAGGAGGAGGGGGAGAGGGAGGGGAAGGGGGGAGGGGAAAGGGGAGAGGGAGGGTGAGGGTGAGAGGGAGGGTGAGGGGGAGAGGAAGGTGGAGGGGGAGAGGGAGTGGGAGGAAGAGGAGGGAGAGTGGGAGGGATTTGGAATGGTGAGGGTGAGAGGGAGAGGGGAAGGGGAGGGGGAGGGGTGTGTGCAGGCTGCTAAAGGGTTGCGGTGTGGGAGAGTGGGCGTCGCTCGCTCTAACTGCAGTCATGGTGGGCGCTTGGGAGTGTTGAGCCAAGCATCTGTGATTAATGAATGTGTGTGTGTGTGTGTGTGTGTAAGTGTACACATTTATACAGCATGTGTGTGTTTATGAACATACTTGTGAATATATACATCTATAAATTCTTGTTTATCCTCCAATTCTATATAAAGATTATTTTCATTGATTTTTCTTATTTACCATATGCCACTTTCAGACATACCTATCATACTGATTTACAACACTTTTAAGTTGTATCTGAAAAGACAGGGATAAGTTGTTAAAGCATTACTTGACTGGGATAAGAAGTTACAAAAGCAACTGCCCTGTAACATCAAACCCCGCTATTAATGTCCCTTAAAGTGCCATCACACTAGCACTTTTTCCGTCAATTTTTTGACAATTTTATTTAACATAAATACAAACATTCTCGAATATAGCTCTTGATTTAACTATGCTTGGCTAAAAAAAAGTTGACGGAAAGGTTTTCAGACGGAAACGATCATTATCGTCTGGCTGGAAAATCGACAATTCGCTCAAAAATGGACAACATTTCAGAAAATTGTAAAAAAAATTGACAGAAAAAGTGCTAGTGACAGCACCTTTACTCTGCCATTTTTTATCAACATGAGCGTCAGCATGGCCAGGGCAGAGTGATTATTACATCACCATTTCATAGCCATTATATCAGTATCAAAATTACCCAAAATTCTTCAACAGACGTTACATACATAGCACGATAACTAAAAGCACAAAAAAACAACAACTTTGGTCTGGGTTTTCTAAAAATGAATGTTTCCCTCTGCCTTTTCACCCAATTGCACTTTTGAATTCCTTTTGCTGCCCCTGCCTTTGTTTACAAGGTGCAACACGTGACAGGACTCCCAGTGACATCTAGTGAATAGTTTTGGAGATATTGACAGTATAACAACTTCGACGTGGAACAACAAGACCCGGTCTCCTCTATATGTTTGTGTATATAGATAACTATGTATAACAAATAAATATACGTATGTGCACACACTCATGAACACAGACAGACATGTATACATATATGTGTGTGTGTGTGCGTGCGTGTTCATACGTGTGCGTGTGTATGTTTGTGTGTGTGTGTGTGTGTGTGTGTGTGTGTGTGTGTGTGTGTGTGTGTGTGTGTGTGTGTGTGTGTGTGTGTGTGTGTGTGTGTGTGTGTGTGTATGTGTGTGTGTGTGTGTGTGTGTGTGTATGTGTGTGTGTGTGTGCGTGCGTATTCGTGCGTGTGTGTGTGTGTGCGTGTGTGTGCGTACATGTACATATAAATCACACGCATACATACATACTTGTACAAATATGTATATATAAGAGAGGTCCTATACCCGTTTCTAATAGACACTTGATCGCCATCGCGCCTTTAATACTGCAATTGATTCTGATCCATCCAAAATACTCCACATCCCTTGATCCACAATTAAGGGTAAGTGAATAGGTACTCATCCTCATAGTAGGGATAGAAGGATAGGTCGCAGCCCTATGTTTGCGATCCACAATTAAGGGTAAGTCCATAGGTCCGCTGTAGCATCCTCATAGTAGGGATAGAGGGATAGGTCGTAGCCTCATGCTTGTGAATGAGCAGGACTATGCCATGCAGAACTTACCTTGTGAAATCTGTCCACAAATCTATCCCTACCACTATCAGATTTCTATAGACTTGAGTGAACTGTATTTCTTTTGAGGTTGTTGAACTGCATCTCATGAATATTACATAATACTTCCAGGAACAACTTATCACTATTTAGAAAAGACATTTGACTTACTAGCTATGCAGATTTAACTGGTATCTTAATCACTGACTCAAAAAATGGGAGATTTTGTCTACATCTTAATCACTGACTCAGAAAATAACAGGTTTTGTTCATATCTTACTAATTGACTCAGAAAATAAGAGATTTTGTTCATATCTTACCAACTCAGAAAATAAGAGATTTTGTTCATATCTTCCACACCAACTCAGAAAATAAGAGATTTTGTTCATATCTTACTCACCAACTCAGAAAATAAGAGATTTTGTTCATATCTTCCACACCAACTCAGAAAATAAGAGATTTTGTTCATATCTTACTCACCAACTCAGAAAATAAGAGATTTTGTCCCCATCTTACTCACCAACTCAGAAAATAAGAGATTTTGTTCACATCTTACTCACCGACTCAGAAAATAAGAGATTTTGTTCACATCTTACT
>NC_091550.1:5005552-5008052 GCF_042767895.1 Penaeus vannamei
AGTATGTACATATATATATATACATTCACACACTGTGCGTGTGTGTGTAAACAGAAATTATTAGCAAGAAGGCGAGAATTTCCTTAATTTATCGGTCTATCTGCTTCTTATCTTATCTTTCTGTTTACCTCCAATTCTTCTCTCTCTCTCTCTCTTTCTCTCTTTCCCTGTCTCTCTCTCTCTCTCTCTCTCTCTCTCTCTCTCTCTCTTTCTTTCTCACACTCTCTCTTTCTCTCTCTCTCTCTCTCTCTCTCTCTCTCTTTCCCTCTCTCTCTCTCTCTCTCTCTCTCTCTCTCTCTCTCTCTCTCTCTCTCTCTCTCTCTCTCTCTCTCTCTCTAAATTCTAAGCACATCTACCCGCTTTCCCTTACTTACTTCTCACTTTCTCAGCAGACGTCAACGATCGCCGTTATAACTCGAGCGGTAATTCTCGCTAACTTACCGCTAAATTTGTGCTAATCTCGTAATCGTTTCAGCGTGTCGCCGACTCACACGAGACACTCTCGTAACTTTACGTCGCTTCACCAATGACTTAGGTGTCAAGGATATTTCAAGTATTTAAACGGCTGTCTCTGTCTGTGTGTCTGTCTGTCTGTGTGTCTGTGTGTCTGTGTGTTTGTTCCTCACTCTTTCTCTCTCTTTGTTTGGCTCTCTTCCTTTACCTCTTTCTGATAGTCTGTCTGTTTGCCTCTCTTTAGATCTCTCTCTGTCTCTGATCTTTCTCTCTCTCTCTTTCGGGTTTGCTCGCCCTCTCTCTCTTTCTCTCTCTCTCTAATCTCCCTCTAATCTCTCTCTCTAATCTCTCTCTCTCTCTCTAATCTCTCTCTTTCTCTCTAATCTCTCATTCTCAATTTCTCTCTAATCTCTCTCTAATCTCTCTCTCTCACCTTCTTCCTCTTTCTTCAATTTCTCTTTCCATGTCTCTCTCTCTCCTCTCTGTTCTCTTCTCTCTCAAGTATATAAGACTATCAGTCTTCTTTCTCTTCTGTGTTCCTCTGCCCTTCACTCTCCAGCTTCTCTTTCACTCTCTCTCACATTATCCCTCTCTATCCTATCTCCCGGTTCTCCATCTCTCTCTTTCCCTCTTCCCCTTCTCCGTTTCGCGTAAAGCTCTCTTTCATTCCCTCTCTCTTCTCTTCTTCTCTCGTTTTTTTGCCAACTCTTCCCTTTTGCCTCTGAATTCCCTTGTTCCTCCTTTTAGTAGTCAAAATCTGGCCTGTGAACAAACCAGTTATTTTTTTCGTGTCTTAAACCTTTAGCTCCTTTTCTCTAGCAATTTATATGTATATATTTTTTCCACATACCTGCTGTTGTATTTCCTCGCTCCCTCCCTCCCTCCTTCCCTCCCTCCCTCCCTCCCCTCACCACCTGCGATCCCCCTCCCTCCCTCCCTCCTTTCCCTCCCCTCACCGCCTGCGATCCCTCCCTCCCTTCCTCCTTCCTCCCTCCCCCTCCCTCAGTGATCCTCCTTCTCCTCCCTCCCTCCCTCACCGCCTGCGATCCCCCTCCCTCCCTCCCTCCCTCCCCTCACCGCCTGCGTGATCCCCTCCTCCCTCCCTCCCTCTCTCCCTCCCTCCCTCCCTCCCTCCCTCCCTCCCTCCCTCCCTCCTCTCCCCTCACCGCCTGCGCATCCCCCCTCCCCTCCCTCTCCCTCCTTCCCTCCCTCCACTCCCTCCTTCCCTCCCTCCCTCCCCCTCCCCTCACCGCCTGCGATCCCCCTCCCTCCCTCCCTCCCTCTCTCCCTCCTTCCCCTCCCTCCCCTCCCCTCCCCCTCTCCTTCCCCCTCCCTCCCTCCTCTCCCTCCCTCCTTCCCTCCCCTCCCTCTCCTCCTTCCCTCCCTCCCCTCCCTCCCCTCCACCGCCTACGATCCTCCTCCCTCCCTCCCCCTCCTTCTCCCTCATTCCCTCCCTCCTTCCCTCCCTCACTCCCTCTCTCTCCTCCCTCATTCCCTCCCTCCTTCCCTCCTTCCCTCCCTCCCTCCCTCCCCCCTCCTCTTGGGCCACGATCCCCCTCCCCCCCTCATCTCAGGCCTACATCATGTGTGCCAGCTGTCGCGTCGGGCATGTGAACACCATCGCCAACACCACCTGTAGCCAGCTGACAGGGAAGGCGGGTATGGTTTAGTCTATTATCGTTGCCATATTACGTATTTTTTTATTTAATAGTCTGGTCATGTATTCAAATATTCCTTGACATTATCATGAGCAGTGTCGTTGACTTCATAACATAAATGTAAATACATATGCATTCATATATATATATTTACACTAAGATATATACAAATGCTTACACACACACTAACACACACACACACACATATATACACACAAACACTCTCTACCACACATACACACACAAACAAAGACTATTACGCATACACACACAAACACTAACACACACTTACACACACACACAAACACTAACACACACACACAAACACTAACACAAACACACACAAACAAAGACTAACGCGTACACACACAATACCACAAAACACTAAA
>NC_091550.1:5015552-5023052 GCF_042767895.1 Penaeus vannamei
CAGTATTATTATTTTTATTTTCATTATCATTAACAGCATTATTATCATCATTAACAACATTATTATTATCATTATCATCACCATTAATATTCTTGTCATTATCAATACTACCATCATCATCATCTTGTATAGTAACAGAGGTAATAGTGATTATCATCATTATCATCCTTTTCATCATCATCATCATTATCATTATCATCATTATCATTATCATTATGACTATCATTAACATCATTAACATTATTGTTAATATCATTATCATCAACATTATCCTTATCCTCCTCATCATGATTATTGATAATTCCTTTGTTACATGATAACATTGTTATAATTTTTATGTATGTTATTTTTATCATTATTATTGCTTATATCAAAATTGTTATTTCACTTACTATTATTTTCATTGTTATCATGACTACTATGATTACTAATAATATTATCATCATAATATTATTAACAATTGTAATTCTCATTATTATTATAATCACCATTATTATTCTTGTCATTATTTTTGTTACCATCATCATTATCTTGAATAGTAACAGAAGTAGTAGTGAGTATCATCCTTATCATCATCATCATCATTATCATCATTATCATCATCATCATTATCATCATCATTATCATCACCATAATTACAATTCTATCACCATCTATTAACTATTACCCAACCAAATCTTCAATCAACGAATCCACATTTTATATTTCCTTATATGTCTTCAATATATTTTCTTAAAATATCAATATATAATGAAACAATATATCAATATATACTGAATCAAAATATTTTCTCAACGAATCCACATTTCATATTTTCTTATATGTTTCCAATATATTTTCTTATCAATATATCAATATACAATGAATCAATATATTTTCTTATCAATATATCAATATATAATGAATCAATATATTTTCTTATCAACATATCAATATATAATGAATCAATATATTTTCTTTATATCAATATATAATGAATCAATATATTTTCTTATCAATATATCAATATATAATGAATCAATATATTTCTTATCAATATATAATGAATCAATATATTTCTTATTAATATATCAATACACAATGCATCAATATGTTTTATCATTCTCTTCCTCCGACCCAGATCTGAAGAGCCACAGAGATCCAAAAAACACACAGTCACCGCGAGCTTCAGTCTGTGTGTCGTTCTTAAGGCTCTTTTTATAAGGAAATTCTTTAGCATTTTGTCTGTTTGGAATTCTCTCGTGTGGCTGAGAGGTGTGTGTCTTTTTTTATGTATTTTGTAGTTATTATGTTTTTTTTTTTTTTGTTTTTTTTTGCGTCTTTGTTATTTTTTTAATATTATTATTTTTATTGTTTAATATTATTATTTTTATTGTTATTTTTGTTATGTTTTTTAATGTTTTTGGGTGTTTGTTATTCTTTGTTATTATCTCTGTTATCGTTATCTTAGTTATTGTTATTCTCGTTGTGGTAATGATGATAAGGATAATTATAATAGTAGGTATATTTATTGTTATCATTATTTTTATGACTATTATTTTTACTGTGGTTATTATTATTGTTATTGTTATTACTCTCATTATCATTAACATCGATATTATTATCATGATCATTATCATCATGACACTATCATTATCAATGTAATGATTATAAGAACTGGTATCATTATCATTTCAATTCAAACATTATCATTGTCAATATCAATATTACCATCATTACCATCGTTATCATTATTATTATCATTATGGTTACTGTCCGTTTGACATCAGTTTGTCATATCTAATCATCATTTTTGGCGTTTTTTTCGTATTTTTTCTATTTTTTCAATTTTGTGGTGTTTCTCTGTTTTTTGTTTAGTGTTTTTTTCTGTGTTTTTTGTGTGTTTCTTTGGGTGGTTTTGTTTTTTGTTTTATTTTTGTTTATTTTGGTGTTTTTATTACATTTTAGTGTTTTGTTTTTTGGATGTTTTTTCTGTTCTTGGTGTTTATTTATGTGTTTTTCTGTTTTTATTTTTTGGGATATTTTTATTCTTTTATTTTTCTTGTCATTATCATTTCCATCTGCAGTATCACCATCGTCACCATCATTGTTCCCATCATCACCACCATTATCATTATCATTATATTATTTTTCTTTTATCATTTCTATTTACATTATTATCATAACCATCACCAACATCATTATAATTCCTACGCGTTTGATATCAATTCGTCACATCTAATCCTCCAATGCAAACCTTCCTTCCAATCCGCCCATTCTCCAATCTCCCCGTGACCTTCGTGACCCCAGTGACCTCCGTGACCCAGATCCAAAAAGCCTCTGGAAGAAGGTCAACACACACTCACTGGAATTCACTCGGCTGGTTGGTTGAGGTGTGGGTCTTTGTGTCGGAGTTATCGTAGTGTGTTTTTGAGGGGTGTTTTTTCTGGTTATATATATATGTATATATATATATATATATATATATATATATATATATATATATATATATATATATATATATATATATATATATATATATATATATATATATATATATATATATATATATATATATATATATATATATATATATATATATATATATATATGTATATATATATATATATATATATATATATATATATATATATATATATATATATATATATATATATATATATATATATGTATATATATACTGTGTTTTTAGTGCTTTTATTTATTTGGGGGGTGTTTCTCTTTTTTTTTGGGGGGGGGGTTTGCATTTTTTTGTTTGTTAATGTTTATGTGTTTCTGTGAATTTAGAGTATTTTTGTTTTTTGTATGTTTATTTCTTTTTTTTCGTTTTTTTCTTAGTGGTTTGTGTCAACATTATCGTTTAACGTGATCATTATACATATCTATGTATCAGTTATGTATCTTCTAGTTGTCACAGGAGTATTTGTACATATTTCAACGTTCAGGAACTTATAATTTTCCAAACACTAATTTATATACTAGTTTCATCTTCCAGAAAGCATAACTTTTCTCGCTAATAAGTACCTTAATTACGCTAAATAACTGATATTACTATATATATATATTTTTGAACATCTCATTAACGAATATCTATATCTCTACTATACTCCATTTATTGTATTTAGAGCGGAAGGAACTGAATAAAATGACACATAACAAAAGTGATGTTCAGCTGGACCAATGATAATATGCAAAGCGGAAAGCAACTGCAAATGTGCAAGATATTGAAGGAAAAAGAGTTTGACACTTAGTGAGATTCAGGTATTCGGTGTAAGAGGCTTCAGGAATGGAAATGTGTCGGTCTTTGTTTTACTTCTTTTTCTTTGTTTGTTCTTTGCTTATTTTCTTTTGTTTTGGCTCTCTTTCTTTTTTTCTTTTTCTTTTTTGTTTAATTATTCATATTCTATCTCGTGAAAGAGGCTTCATGAATGGAGGTGAATCGGTCTTCGTTTTACTCCTTTTTCTTTTGTTTTTTCTTTGCTTGTTTTCTTTTGTTTTTTCTTTGCTTGTTTTCTTTTGTTTTTTCTTTGCTTGTTTTCTTTTGTTTTTGGCTCTCTTTCTTCTTCTTCTTTATTATTATTCATATTTATTTATTATTCATATTTATTATTATTCATATTTATTATTCATATATATTATTATTCATATTTATTATTCATATTCTATCTCGTGAAAGAGGCTTCAGGAATGGAGAAGGTGAGTCGGTCTTCGTTTTACTTCTTTTTCTTTTGTTTTTTCTTTGCTTGTTTTCTTTTGTTTTGGCTCTCTTTCTTCTCTTTTTTATTATTCATATTCTATCTCGTGAAAGAGGCTTCAGGAATGGAGAAGGTGAGTTGGTCTTCGTTTTACTTCTTTTTCTTTGTTTTTCTTTTCTTTTTTTTCTTTTGTTTTTACTCTCTTTCTTCTCTTTTTTATTATTAATATTCTATCAGGTGAAAGAGGCTTCAGGAATGGAGGTGAAACGGTCTTCGTTTTAGTTCTTTTTCTTTGTTTGTTCTTTTGCTTGTTTTCTTTTGTTTTGGCTCTCTTTCTTCTTCTTCTTTTTTTTAAATTATTCATATTCTATCTCGTGAAAGAGGCTTCAGGAATGGAGAAGGTCAATCGGTCTTCGTTTTAGTTCTTTTTCTTTGTTTTTTCTTTTCTTATTTTCTTTTGTTTTTACTCTCTTTTTTTATTATTCATATTCTATCTCGTCTTTTTGCATATCTTTAGTGTCGTTTTTTTTCTTCCTTGCTTTTTCCATTTCCTTGTCTCTCTCCTTACTTTTTGTTGCTATTATTTTTATTTTTTATTAATCTATTTGATACGTAGAAACGAATAGATAAAAAAGAAACAAACAAAAAAACAGACGAATGATTTAGTTAAGTAGGAGAGTAAAGCCCAGTTAAAAAAATAATTTATTAGCGTCATAGAAAAAAAAACTGCAACGATTATTACAGGATTAAAGCCTCTCGTCTGTCACACGCTTTCAGTCGATGATAAACATAAAATAAACAAACTGTGAAATGTCAATTAAGTATAAATTATATTAGTTTTAGAGTTTAAAAAGACATTGCATAATTATCTAGCGTTTTCTGCTTCAGTCAAATGCCACCTATTTATCATGTAATAAGATATGATGGACGAAAAAAAAAGAAAAAGAAAAGAGAGAGAGAGAGAGAGAGAGAGAGAGAGTGAGAGAGAGAGAGAGAGAGAGAGAGAGAGAGAGAGAGAGAGAGAGAGAGAGAGAGAGAGAGAGAGAGAGAGAGACAGAGAGAGACAGAGAGAGAGTAAATAGAATGTCGTGCAAGGAGTATAACATACAGAAATGAAAACGATATTACTAATAATGGTGATAATGTGAAAGATAACTACTGCAGGAGTGCTAATAATAATACTGATGTTCATGTCAATATGATCACATTTTACAGCTCATAATGCAGTATAAATCGCATCATTTACTTAGCTTTATATTTTCTGTAATACAAAGAAATAGTGAGCAGGTTCCATTCGAAAGCGATATTGGCCTTGACTTCGACGAGCGCGTAATACCTGTTTAACCTTTTAAACATCCTCTCTGATGTGTTAATACCCAATGACCTTTTGAAATTTTATATTACCTGTATTTAACATAATTGTAATTGCTGACATTATCATTTAGCATTATCATTATGGACTGTGAATACGCTTACTGTAGCCAAGTTTGAAGCGACATGAACATGGTATAAGGACCAATCAGCTTCCTTGCTATACAAAAAGGGGCGTGGCTTCTAGGCCAATTCAGGTTACGGCTTTTATGCAAATATGTTCTATTTTGCATAATGAGGTGTCTATACAAAGACAATACTAGAATATCATACCTTGGTTCATATGAAGAACCGACGAAATTTGTTTACGTTTTGTGAAGATTTAAGCACAGACTTGTTAATTATATAGTTGAGGTGTTTGTCTGTTTATTCTGTGTTGTTAATATTGCTATTGTTGAAAAAAAATTCCATCATTTGTGTTTTTATTGATTGTTTGTTTTTTGTTTTTGATATGGAAGACAGAGTGATCCGTTTAGGTTTGTTTATAGACAATATCTACATTTTTTTCCAAGACGAAAATCTCGTACATGGAAATTAATAAAATTAAGAGTGATACTACACAGTGACAGTATTGTTATCAGTAGTAATAGTTGTGATGATAATGATGACGATAATGGTGATGATGAGGGGGATAACAGTAATAATGGTAATGATAATATTAATGATGAAAGTGATAATGACAAAAACAATAGCAATAACAATAACAACAGGAAAATAACAATGATGGTAATAATAATGATGATGATGATAATGATAATAATGATAATGATAATGATGATGATGATAATAATAATAATAATAATAATAATAATAATAATCAACATAAAAGCAATAGTAATAATAAGAATAGCAATAATGATAATGATCATTATCATTATTATCTTAATAATTGTGGTTAACATTATCATTATCATTATTATCATTTTTGTTATTATTATCAACATTATTACTATCACTAGTATCACAGCTATTATCATAATTATAGATATCACTATTATAATTTTTATTGTCACCATTAGTATCATCAGTACTATTACTATCACCACTTATCAACACTCCCTGACAACACCGAGAAAAGAAAAAGAAGACGAAGAAGAAGAAGAAGAAGAAAAGAAAAAGAAGACGAAGAAGAAAAAGAATACTACTACTACTAATAATAGTAATAATAATAATAATAATAAGAAGAAGAAGAAGAAGGAGAAGAAGAAGAAGAAGAAAAGAAAAAGAAGAAGGATTATAATAATAACAGGTAGAGAGACAAATCGGAATACGGGCATATATATATATATATATATATATATATATATATATATATATATATATATATATATATATATATATATATATATATATATATATATATATATATATATATATATATATATATATATATATATATATATATATATATATATATATATATATATACATATATATATACATATAAAGAGAGAGAGAGGGAGAGAGAGAAACAGAGAGAGAGAGAGAGAGAATGAAAGAGAGAGAGAAAGAGAAAGAGAGAGAGAGAGAGAGAGAGAGAGAGAGAGAGAGAGAGAGAGACAGAGAGACAGAGACAGAGAGAGAGAGAGAGAGAGAGAGAGAGAGACAGAGACAGAGAGAGAGAGATAGAAAGAGAGAGAGAGAGGCAGACCACAGCCAAACCCCGACCACCTTCGCACAACGACCATTCATCAAGACGCCCATCCAGCGAATTCTCCCGAGGAACGAGATCAGGGAATACATACCGAGGAGAGGCCTATTCTGTGACGTGGGAGACCCGTAGGCCTATGCTGCACGTAATGGGGAGAGGAAAGTGGCTCGATTTTTCACACTTTGCTAAGGATCACGCGAGGATGCTGTCAGTGAGGGAGGAGGAGGAGGAGGAGGAGGATGGAGGGTGGGGAGGAGGAGGAGGAGGATGGAGGTGGGGGAGAGAGGAGGAGGATGGGGGAGGATGGGATAGGAGGAGGAGGAGAGAGGAGGAGGAGGATGGGGGGATGAGGGAAGGGGGTGGGGAGGAGGAGGAGAAGGAGGGGTGGGGGAGAGAGGAGGAGGAGAAGGAGGAGGAGGAGGAGGATGGGGGAGGAGGAGGAGGAGGAGGGAGAGAGAGGAGGAGGTGGAGGAGGGGGGGGGATGGGGGGAGGAGGAGGAGGAAGAGGATGGGGGAGGAGGAGGAGGAGGAAGGGGAGAGAGGAAGAGGTGGAGGAGGAGGAGGAGGAGGAGGAGCAGAGGAGGAGGAGAGGGAGGAGAGGAGGAGGAGGAGGAGGAGGAAGAACAAGAAGAAGAGGTTGCAAGTGTTGTTGCTTGTTTTATTGCTGAAGTTGTCTTTATTATTACTTAGGAGAAGGAGGATGGCGACGTTTGTGTGTTTGTTCTTGTTGTTTGTTGCTGTGATTGTGTTTTTTTTTGTGATGATTACGTAAGGAAGAGGAGG
>NC_091550.1:5028052-5048052 GCF_042767895.1 Penaeus vannamei
ACAGGGTGAATGCTAGTAAACAAGGGACAAGACGAGTAGTGACTGAGCCTGCCAGACTCGACAGAAGAAAGACAATTCTCGAGGGTCCAAGACAGACAACTTGCGTCTCCCAGAGGAACTTTTAGCGCAAGAAATATCCTGGTTGCAACAAAAGTGTTTCGTATGTACGCATGTATGGAGAAACGTGTGTATTTTGGTGCGTTTACATGTGTGTGTGGACGTTTGGGACACGGGAAAGCGCATGTGTGTTTGGAATACGTGTATGATATTGTCTATTCGTTAGCTATTCGCACACAGACACCCTCCGTTCTAATGAAAGTCCTAGTTGGCAACTTCCGAGCTAGGGTCCACCTCTTTGTCTTTATCAGATATTTATCATGTATCCGTCTTCCCTTCCTCCCTCCCTCCCTTCTGCCCCTTCTTCCCCCCTCCCTCCCTCCCTTCTTTCTCTTCCTTCTTCCCCTCCTTCCCTCCCTCTCTTCTTCCCCGTCTTCCCTCCCTCCCTCCTTTTCTTCCTCCCTCTTTCCCGCCTTCCTTCCCTCCCTCCCTTTCCCGTCTTCCCTCCTTCCCTTCTCTTCCTCCTTTCTTTCCCGCCTTCCTTCCCTCCCTCCCTTCCCCGTCTTCCCTCCTTCTCTTCCTCCCTTCTTTCCCGCCTTCCTTCCCGTCTTCCCTCTTTCCCTCCCTCTCTTCTTCCCCATCATCCTCCCTTCTTTCTCACCTTCCTTCCCTTCCTTCTTCCCCTCCTTCCCTCTTTCTTTCCCTCCCTCCCTTCCCCGTCTTCCCTCCTTCCCTTCTTCCCTTCCTTCCACTTTCGATTATTTTGCTATTATTAATACTGAACCGTATTTAAAGAGAATACACTGCAAAAATACTTACTAATAAGATATTGCAATAATAGTATCACGTTAGGCTATCATAGAGCACTATGGGATATCATATATAGCTTGATACACAATTATTTTTATAATTTACTCGATATTACTATAATTATCAGAAGAAAAAACTAAATTCCTCTCGTTTATTCATACTAATCAAGAGTTCCTTACTACTAACAGCTACTAACAGTCAATACTCTTGGGAAAAAGTTTTATTACTGGGTTCAGGAATCTAAATGGAAGTACACCTACCTGATTATATGTACCTTGTTTAATATCTCGTCAAATAGATCTTGTTTAATACCTGATTATATGTATCTTGTTTAATATCTGACCAAATGCACCTTGTTTAATACCTGGTTATATGCATAATATCTGGTTAAATGTACCTTGTTTAATATCTGGTTATAAGTACCTTGTTTAATACCTGGCTATAAGTACCTTGTTTAATATGTGGTCAAATGCATCTTGTTTAACACTTGATTACGGGTTTAATATCTGGTTAAATGTACCCCTTGTTTAATACCTGGTTAAAAGTACCTTGTTTACTACCTGGCTATAAGTACCTTGTTTAATACCTGGCTACAAGTACCTTGTTTAATACCTGGCTATAAGTACCTTGTTTAATACCTGGCTATAAGTACCTTGTTTAATACCTGGCTACAAGTACCTTGTTTAATATCTGGCTACAAGTACCTTGAATACTGGCATATAAATTATGAAATGGAGACAGGCCTCAATAATTTACTTTGTGTGAACTAATGAGGGGGAAACAAGAAACACAGAAGAAGTTAGAGGTGTACAATATCAACGACCTGGAGAGATAACTTTGGCTTAGGTCGTGTAATATGGAAGAGCAATTACATGTAGATTTAATTTTTAAACCGATTTCTCTTACTCTGTTCTTTCTTTCTCTTTCTTAGACGTAATTTCTTTTTTTTTTCTTTTCTTCTTTATGTTTCTCTCACTCTCACTTTCTCTATATATCTATATGTACGCCTGTATGGATGGATATGTGCAGACACACATACACACACACACACACACACACATATATATATAAGTACAGACAAACAGACAGACGGACAGACAGGCAGACAAACAGACAGACCGACAGAGAGACAGACAGAAAGACAGGTAAATATATAGATATATCAATCTGCCTGGCTTGCCTTATCAACACACAAGCACCGCCTCGACCCCACGCCAGCTACGACGAAAACAGCTCTCCCCTCTCGACCTCCAGCCACTGCGACTAATGGCCAATGCGTCCCCCTTCCTTCCCTACTCAGCCATTCTTGGAAAAAGAGGCGAAGGAAGAATGAGAAAGAGAGGAAAAAAAAATAACATCCCATACAGATCCTTCGCTAAATCCGTTCCAAAAATGCGTCTCAGTCATTTTCAACAGGCTGGTCGCCCTCCCTTTCTCTCTCTCTTTTTTTTCATTTTTCTCTCTAGGGGGTCTCTTTCTCTCGTCACACGCTCCTTCATTTAGCCTCTCCTTCCTCTCTCTTTTTTCCCTTCTCCTTCCTTGCCCCTCCCCCTCTTCTCTCCTCCGTCCCTCATTCTTTCTATCTCTGCCTCTTCCTCTACTCTTATTCCCCTCCCATCCCCTTCCTTCTTCCCCTTCCTCCTCCTCTTCCTTCCGCCTTCTCTCCTTCTTCCCTTCCTCTCTTTCTTCCTCCCCCTCCTCCTACCCTTCCGCTCCTTCTCCGTTCCCCTTTCCCCTTCCTTCCCCCTTCTATTCTCCCCCCTTCCCCTCCTTTCCCTCCTCCTACCCTTCCCTTCCTTCCCCCATCCCCCTGCCTCTCCTCCAACCCTTCCTCCCTCCTTCCCCTCCTTCCCCTTTCGCCTTCCTCCTACCCTTCCTCCTCCCTCCTTTCCCCTCCCTTCCTCCCTCCTCCCTCCTTCCGCTTATCTTCCCCTTCTCCACTTCCATTTACGCTGTTAATTCCGAGCGACGGCTGCCTAGGTACTGTTGATCCCGAGTGCGTCCAGGAGTCTCTTCTTGCAGGAGACGCTAATAGAGGCCCTGCTTTGGTCTGCTTTAGGCTGCTTTGGGCTGCTTTGGCTTGCTCTGGCCTGCTCTCGCCTGCTCTCGCCCGCTCTCGCCTGCTCTCGCCTGCTCTCGCCTGCTCTCGCCTGAGGCACGGGAGGGTTGGGGAGGATGAGGGCCGGAAGGGCCTGCTCTCGCCTGCTCTCGCCTGAGGCACGGGAGGGTTGGGGAGGATGAGGGCCGGAAGGGCCTGCTCTCGCCTGAGGCACGGGAGGGTTGGGGAGGATGAGGGCCGGAAGGGCCTGCTCTCGCCTGAGGCACGGGAGGGTTGGGGAGGATGAGGGCCGGAAGGGCCTGCTCTCGCCTGAGGCACGGGAGGGTTGGGGAGGATGAGGGCCGGAAGGGCCTGCTCTCGCCTGAGGCACGGGAGGGTTGGGGAGGATGAGGGCCGGAAGGGCCTGCTCTCGCCTGAGGCACGGGAGGGTTGGGGAGGATGAGGGCCGGAAGGGCCTGCTCTCGCCTGAGGCACGGGAGGGTTGGGGAGGATGAGGGCCGGAAGGGCCTGCTCTCGCCTGAGGCACGGGAGGGTTGGGGAGGATGAGGGCCGGAAGGGCCTGCTCTCGCCTGCTCTCGCCTGAGGCACGGGAGGGTTGGGGAGGATGAGGGCCGGAAGGGCCTGCTCTCGCCTGAGGCACGGGAGGGTTGGGGAGGATGAGGGCCGGAAGGGCCTGCTCTCGCCTGAGGCACGGGAGGGTTGGGGAGGATGAGGGCCGGAAGGGCCTGCTCTCGCCTGAGGCACGGGAGGGTTGGGGAGGATGAGGGCCGGAAGGGCCTGCTCTCGCCTGAGGCACGGGAGGGTTGGGGAGGATGAGGGCCGGAAGGGCCTGCTCTCGCCTGAGGCACGGGAGGGTTGGGGAGGATGAGGGCCGGAAGGGCCTGCTCTCGCCTGAGGCACGGGAGGGTTGGGGAGGATGAGGGCCGGAAGGGCCTGCTCTCGCCTGAGGCACGGGAGGGTTGGGGAGGATGAGGGCCGGAAGGGCCTGCTCTCGCCTGAGGCACGGGAGGGTTGGGGAGGATGAGGGCCGGAAGGGCCTGCTCTCGCCTGAGGCACGGGAGGGTTGGGGAGGATGAGGGCCGGAAGGGCCTGCTCTCGCCTGAGGCACGGGAGGGTTGGGGAGGATGAGGGCCGGAAGGGCCTGCTCTCGCCTGAGGCACGGGAGGGTTGGGGAGGATGAGGGCCGGAAGGGCCTGCTCTCGCCTGAGGCACGGGAGGGTTGGGGAGGATGAGGGCCGGAAGGGCCTGCTCTCGCCTGAGGCACGGGAGGGTTGGGGAGGATGAGGGCCGGAAGGGCCTGCTCTCGCCTGAGGCACGGGAGGGTTGGGGAGGATGAGGGCCGGAAGGGCCTGCTCTCGCCTGCTCTCGCCTGAGGCACGGGAGGGTTGGGGAGGATGAGGGCCGGAAGGGCCTGCTCTCGCCTGAGGCACGGGAGGGTTGGGGAGGATGAGGGCCGGAAGGGCCTGCTCTCGCCTGAGGCACGGGAGGGTTGGGGAGGATGAGGGCCGGAAGGGCCTGCTCTCGCCTGAGGCACGGGAGGGTTGGGGAGGATGAGGGCCGGAAGGGCCTGCTCTCGCCTGAGGCACGGGAGGGTTGGGGAGGATGAGGGCCGGAAGGGCCTGCTCTCGCCTGAGGCACGGGAGGGTTGGGGAGGATGAGGGCCGGAAGGGCCTGCTCTCGCCTGAGGCACGGGAGGGTTGGGGAGGATGAGGGCCGGAAGGGCCTGCTCTCGCCTGAGGCACGGGAGGGTTGGGGAGGATGAGGGCCGGAAGGGCCTGCTCTCGCCTGAGGCACGGGAGGGTTGGGGAGGATGAGGGCCGGAAGGGCCTGCTCTCGCCTGAGGCACGGGAGGGTTGGGGAGGATGAGGGCCGGAAGGGCCTGCTCTCGCCTGAGGCACGGGAGGGTTGGGGAGGATGAGGGCCGGAAGGGGCCTGCTCTCGCCTGAGGCACGGGAGGGTTGGGGAGGATGAGGGCCGGAAGGGCCTGCTCTCGCCTGCTCTCGCCTGAGGCACGGGAGGGTTGGGGAGGATGAGGGCCGGAAGGGCCTGCTCTCGCCTGAGGCACGGGAGGGTTGGGGAGGATGAGGGCCGGAAGGGCCTGCTCTCGCCTGAGGCACGGGAGGGTTGGGGAGGATGAGGGCCGGAAGGGCCTGCTCTCGCCTGAGGCACGGGAGGGTTGGGGAGGATGAGGGCCGGAAGGGCCTGCTCTCGCCTGAGGCACGGGAGGGTTGGGGAGGATGAGGGCCGGAAGGGCCTGCTCTCGCCTGAGGCACGGGAGGGTTGGGGAGGATGAGGGCCGGAAGGGCCTGCTCTCGCCTGAGGCACGGGAGGGTTGGGGAGGATGAGGGCCGGAAGGGCCTGCTCTCGCCTGAGGCACGGGAGGGTTGGGGAGGATGAGGGCCGGAAGGGCCTGCTCTCGCCTGAGGCACGGGAGGGTTGGGGAGGATGAGGGCCGGAAGGGCCTGCTCTCGCCTGAGGCACGGGAGGGTTGGGGAGGATGAGGGCCGGAAGGGCCTGCTCTCGCCTGAGGCACGGGAGGGTTGGGGAGGATGAGGGCCGGAAGGGCCTGCTCTCGCCTGAGGCACGGGAGGGTTGGGGAGGATGAGGGCCGGAAGGGCCTGCTCTCGCCTGCTCTCGCCTGAGGCACGGGAGGGTTGGGGAGGATGAGGGCCGGAAGGGCCTGCTCTCGCCTGCTCTCGCCTGAGGCACGGGAGGGTTGGGGAGGATGAGGGCCGGAAGGGCCTGCTCTCGCCTGAGGCACGGGAGGGTTGGGGAGGATGAGGGCCGGAAGGGCCTGCTCTCGCCTGCTCTCGCCTGAGGCACGGGAGGGTTGGGGAGGATGAGGGCCGGAAGGGCCTGCTCTCGCCTGAGGCACGGGAGGGTTGGGGAGGATGAGGGCCGGAAGGGCCTGCTCTCGCCTGAGGCACGGGAGGGTTGGGGAGGATGAGGGCCGGAAGGGCCTGCTCTCGCCTGAGGCACGGGAGGGTTGGGGAGGATGAGGGCCGGAAGGGCCTGCTCTCGCCTGAGGCACGGGAGGGTTGGGGAGGATGAGGGCCGGAAGGGCCTGCTCTCGCCTGCTCTCGCCTGAGGCACGGGAGGGTTGGGGAGGATGAGGGCCGGAAGGGCCTGCTCTCGCCTGAGGCACGGGAGGGTTGGGGAGGATGAGGGCCGGAGGGGCCTGCTCTCGCCTGAGGCACGGGAGGGTTGGGGAGGATGAGGGCCGGAAGGGCCTGCTCTCGCCTGAGGCACGGGAGGGTTGGGGAGGATGAGGGCCGGAAGGGCCTGCTCTCGCCTGAGGCACGGGAGGGTTGGGGAGGATGAGGGCCGGAAGGGCCTGCTCTCGCCTGAGGCACGGGAGGGTTGGGGAGGATGAGGGCCGGAAGGGCCTGCTCTCGCCTGCTCTCGCCTGAGGCACGGGAGGGTTGGGGAGGATGAGGGCCGGAAGGGCCTGCTCTCGCCTGCTCTCGCCTGAGGCACGGGAGGGTTGGGGAGGATGAGGGCCGGAAGGGCCTGCTCTCGCCTGAGGCACGGGAGGGTTGGGGAGGATGAGGGCCGGAAGGGCCTGCTCTCGCCTGAGGCACGGGAGGGTTGGGGAGGATGAGGGCCGGAAGGGCCTGCTCTCGCCTGAGGCACGGGAGGGTTGGGGAGGATGAGGGCCGGAAGGGCCTGCTCTCGCCTGAGGCACGGGAGGGTTGGGGAGGATGAGGGCCGGAAGGGCCTGCTCTCGCCTGAGGCACGGGAGGGTTGGGGAGGATGAGGGCCGGAAGGGCCTGCTCTCGCCTGAGGCACGGGAGGGTTGGGGAGGATGAGGGCCGGAAGGGCCTGCTCTCGCCTGAGGCACGGGAGGGTTGGGGAGGATGAGGGCCGGAAGGGCCTGCTCTCGCCTGAGGCACGGGAGGGTTGGGGAGGATGAGGGCCGGAAGGGCCTGCTCTCGCCTGCTCTCGCCTGAGGCACGGGAGGGTTGGGGAGGATGAGGGCCGGAAGGGCCTGCTCTCGCCTGAGGCACGGGAGGGTTGGGGAGGATGAGGGCCGGAAGGGCCTGCTCTCGCCTGCTCTCGCCTGAGGCACGGGAGGGTTGGGGAGGATGAGGGCCGGAAGGGCCTGCTCTCGCCTGAGGCACGGGAGGGTTGGGGAGGATGAGGGCCGGAAGGGCCTGCTCTCGCCTGAGGCACGGGAGGGTTGGGGAGGATGAGGGCCGGAAGGGCCTGCTCTCGCCTGAGGCACGGGAGGGTTGGGGAGGATGAGGGCCGGAAGGGCCTGCTCTCGCCTGAGGCACGGGAGGGTTGGGGAGGATGAGGGCCGGAAGGGCCTGCTCTCGCCTGAGGCACGGGAGGGTTGGGGAGGATGAGGGCCGGAAGGGCCTGCTCTCGCCTGAGGCACGGGAGGGTTGGGGAGGATGAGGGCCGGAAGGGCCTGCTCTCGCCTGAGGCACGGGAGGGTTGGGGAGGATGAGGGCCGGAAGGGCCTGCTCTCGCCTGCTCTCGCCTGAGGCACGGGAGGGTTGGGGAGGATGAGGGCCGGAAGGGCCTGCTCTCGCCTGAGGCACGGGAGGGTTGGGGAGGATGAGGGCCGGAAGGGCCTGCTCTCGCCTGAGGCACGGGAGGGTTGGGGAGGATGAGGGCCGGAAGGGCCTGCTCTCGCCTGCTCTCGCCTGAGGCACGGGAGGGTTGGGGAGGATGAGGGCCGGAAGGGCCTGCTCTCGCCTGAGGCACGGGAGGGTTGGGGAGGATGAGGGCCGGAAGGGCCTGCTCTCGCCTGAGGCACGGGAGGGTTGGGGAGGATGAGGGCCGGAAGGGCCTGCTCTCGCCTGAGGCACGGGAGGGTTGGGGAGGATGAGGGCCGGAAGGGCCTGCTCTCGCCTGAGGCACGGGAGGGTTGGGGAGGATGAGGGCCGGAAGGGCCTGCTCTCGCCTGAGGCACGGGAGGGTTGGGGAGGATGAGGGCCGGAAGGGCCTGCTCTCGCCTGAGGCACGGGAGGGTTGGGGAGGATGAGGGCCGGAAGGGCCTGCTCTCGCCTGAGGCACGGGAGGGTTGGGGAGGATGAGGGCCGGAAGGGCCTGCTCTCGCCTGAGGCACGGGAGGGTTGGGGAGGATGAGGGCCGGAAGGGCCTGCTCTCGCCTGCTCTCGCCTGAGGCACGGGAGGGTTGGGGAGGATGAGGGCCGGAAGGGCCTGCTCTCGCCTGAGGCACGGGAGGGTTGGGGAGGATGAGGGCCGGAAGGGCCTGCTCTCGCCTGAGGCACGGGAGGGTTGGGGAGGATGAGGGCCGGAAGGGCCTGCTCTCGCCTGAGGCACGGGAGGGTTGGGGAGGATGAGGGCCGGAAGGGCCTGCTCTCGCCTGAGGCACGGGAGGGTTGGGGAGGATGAGGGCCGGAAGGGCCTGCTCTCGCCTGAGGCACGGGAGGGTTGGGGAGGATGAGGGCCGGAAGGGCCTGCTCTCGCCTGAGGCACGGGAGGGTTGGGGAGGATGAGGGCCGGAAGGGCCTGCTCTCGCCTGCTCTCGCCTGCTCTCGCCTGAGGCACGGGAGGGTTGGGGAGGATGAGGGCCGGAAGGGCCTGCTCTCGCCTGAGGCACGGGAGGGTTGGGGAGGATGAGGGCCGGAAGGGCCTGCTCTCGCCTGAGGCACGGGAGGGTTGGGGAGGATGAGGGCCGGAAGGGCCTGCTCTCGCCTGAGGCACGGGAGGGTTGGGGAGGATGAGGGCCGGAAGGGCCTGCTCTCGCCTGCTCTCGCCTGAGGCACGGGAGGGTTGGGGAGGATGAGGGCCGGAAGGGCCTGCTCTCGCCTGAGGCACGGGAGGGTTGGGGAGGATGAGGGCCGGAAGGGCCTGCTCTCGCCTGAGGCACGGGAGGGTTGGGGAGGATGAGGGCCGGAAGGGCCTGCTCTCGCCTGGGGCACGGAGGGTTGGGGAGGATGAGGGCCGGAAGGGCCTGCTCTCGCCTGAGGCACGGGAGGGTTGGGGAGGATGAGGGCCGGAAGGGCCTGCTCTCGCCTGAGGCACGGGAGGGTTGGGGAGGATGAGGGCCGGAAGGGCCTGCTCTCGCCTGAGGCACGGGAGGGTTGGGGAGGATGAGGGCCGGAAGGGCCTGCTCTCGCCTGAGGCACGGGAGGGTTGGGGAGGATGAGGGCCGGAAGGGCCTGCTCTCGCCTGCTCTCGCCTGAGGCACGGGAGGGTTGGGGAGGATGAGGGCCGGAAGGGCCTGCTCTCGCCTGAGGCACGGGAGGGTTGGGGAGGATGAGGGCCGGAAGGGCCTGCTCTCGCCTGAGGCACGGGAGGGTTGGGGAGGATGAGGGCCGGAAGGGCCTGCTCTCGCCTGAGGCACGGGAGGGTTGGGGAGGATGAGGGCCGGAAGGGCCTGCTCTCGCCTGAGGCACGGGAGGGTTGGGGAGGATGAGGGCCGGAAGGGCCTGCTCTCGCCTGAGGCACGGGAGGGTTGGGGAGGATGAGGGCCGGAAGGGCCTGCTCTCGCCTGCTCTCGCCTGAGGCACGGGAGGGTTGGGGAGGATGAGGGCCGGAAGGGCCTGCTCTCGCCTGAGGCACGGGAGGGTTGGGGAGGATGAGGGCCGGAAGGGCCTGCTCTCGCCTGAGGCACGGGAGGGTTGGGGAGGATGAGGGCCGGAAGGGCCTGCTCTCGCCTGAGGCACGGGAGGGTTGGGGAGGATGAGGGCCGGAAGGGCCTGCTCTCGCCTGCTCTCGCCTGAGGCACGGGAGGGTTGGGGAGGATGAGGGCCGGAAGGGCCTGCTCTCGCCTGAGGCACGGGAGGGTTGGGGAGGATGAGGGCCGGAAGGGCCTGCTCTCGCCTGAGGCACGGGAGGGTTGGGGAGGATGAGGGCCGGAAGGGCCTGCTCTCGCCTGAGGCACGGGAGGGTTGGGGAGGATGAGGGCCGGAAGGGCCTGCTCTCGCCTGAGGCACGGGAGGGTTGGGGAGGATGAGGGCCGGAAGGGCCTGCTCTCGCCTGAGGCACGGGAGGGTTGGGGAGGATGAGGGCCGGAAGGGCCTGCTCTCGCCTGCTCTCGCCTGAGGCACGGGAGGGTTGGGGAGGATGAGGGCCGGAAGGGCCTGCTCTCGCCTGAGGCACGGGAGGGTTGGGGAGGATGAGGGCCGGAAGGGCCTGCTCTCGCCTGAGGCACGGGAGGGTTGGGGAGGATGAGGGCCGGAAGGGCCTGCTCTCGCCTGAGGCACGGGAGGGTTGGGGAGGATGAGGGCCGGAAGGGCCTGCTCTCGCCTGCTCTCGCCTGAGGCACGGGAGGGTTGGGGAGGATGAGCCGGAAGGGCCTGCTCTCGCCTGAGGCACGGGAGGGTTGGGGAGGATGAGGGCCGGAAGGGCCTGCTCTCGCCTGAGGCACGGGAGGGTTGGGGAGGATGAGGGCCGGAAGGGCCTGCTCTCGCCTGAGGCACGGGAGGGTTGGGGAGGATGAGGGCCGGAAGGGCCTGCTCTCGCCTGAGGCACGGGAGGGTTGGGGAGGATGAGGGCCGGAAGGGCCTGCTCTCGCCTGCTCTCGCCTGAGGCACGGGAGGGTTGGGGAGGATGAGGGCCGGAAGGGCCTGCTCTCGCCTGAGGCACGGGAGGGTTGGGGAGGATGAGGGCCGGAAGGGCCTGCTCTCGCCTGAGGCACGGGAGGGTTGGGGAGGATGAGGGCCGGAAGGGCCTGCTCTCGCCTGAGGCACGGGAGGGTTGGGGAGGATGAGGGCCGGAAGGGCCTGCTCTCGCCTGAGGCACGGGAGGGTTGGGGAGGATGAGGGCCGGAAGGGCCTGCTCTCGCCTGAGGCACGGGAGGGTTGGGGAGGATGAGGGCCGGAAGGGCCTGCTCTCGCCTGCTCTCGCCTGAGGCACGGGAGGGTTGGGGAGGATGAGGGCCGGAAGGGCCTGCTCTCGCCTGCTCTCGCCTGCTCTCGCCTGCTCTCGCCTGAGGCACGGGAGGGTTGGGGAGGATGAGGGCCGGAAGGGCCTGCTCTCGCCTGAGGCACGGGAGGGTTGGGGAGGATGAGGGCCGGAAGGGCCTGCTCTCGCCTGCTCTCGCCTGCTCTCGCCTGCTCTCGCCTGCTCTCGCCTGAGGCACGGGAGGGTTGGGGAGGATGAGGGCCGGAAGGGCCTGCGAGGGGATGCTGTGAGGGTAGGGTTGTGGGGGGGGGGAGTTTTTTTTTTAATGTTCTGGTTGCATGTTTTTTTTCTTTCTTTTTTTCTTGTTCTTTCCTTTTTGTTTCTTCTTTCTCTTCTTTCTTCATTTCCTGTCTCTCTCTTTTTTCTTATTCTTCTTTTCTTTTTTCTTTCTCTTCTTTCTCTTATTTCTTGTTTTCTTTCTCTCTGTTTTTTCTTATTCTTCTTTTCTTTTTGCTTCTTCTTTCTCTTTGTTCTTCCTCCTCTTTGTTCACCTTCATCATCTTCTTCTTTGTCTTTTTGCTTCATTTCATCTTCTTCTCCTTCTCCTCCTTCTTCTTCTTCTTCTCCACCTTCTTCTTATTCCCCCTTTTCGCTATGAGCTATGCAAATGATCTGAATACAAGGATGTGTTAGAAATTACTCATGCGCCATAAATTTTGGAAAGTGCTTTGGGATATGTGAGATTTTGATAATAATTTTGGAATGTGAATATAGAGATGAGTTGGCATGAGGGATTAAAAAATGTTTTTTTTTTATTTATTTTCTATTTATCATTATTTGTAGTATGTCTTATTTATTTATTTTTATTTATTATTATCTATTATTATTATTTTTTAATGTTTGAAATATGTGAGCATTGAAATAAGGCTTTTGGAAAATGTGAGATTTGGAGATGGAAATACTACGTGTTTATGAAAATCTGGAACATGAGTTTTGGAAATATACAAAAGTGCAAAAAAAAAAAAGAAAAAAAAAAAAGAAAAAAAAAGTGATATGTTAATGATTTACCTTTGACTTTTGAACTCTTTATGACCTTTGTAAAGATATACTATTTTTTTATTCTTTAATCGAGTGATATCTGACAACATTTCTGTCAAAGTTGTTTTTTTTCGCCTGAAACGCTTTTTAGAGCATTGTTAGACAATAACAAAATCTTTCTTTTTTAGAATATAAAACTGGAATATAGATTTTCAAACTGATTAAATTATTTCGAACACTTTTCTGAAAATGACTATAGGGAAAATATATTCCATCTGTGTTATTTTACGTTATATCGTTAATTACTGCCGGAAAATGTTAAGGCATAGAACGTTGCAAAGTATAATCTTGGTAAAATAGATTCTTATATAATAATACATAAGAAAAAAAAATCTTAGAAAAAAAGAAAAAAGAAAGAAAGAAAGAAAAAAAAAGAAACATCAATATATGGCAAGCTCCTATATGATAATATATAAGAAAAAGTATGATCTTAGAAAAAATAAAAAAAAAACAAAAAATTATAAAAAAAAGAAACAGCAATATATGGCAAACTCCTGGAACGTTGCAAAGTATAATCTTGGAAGTATCCGCAAGTCCGTTTTCTCTCCCTTCCTCTCTTCTCTCTCTCCCTCCCTCTCTTCTTCCCCTTCCTCCCTTTCCCGTCTTTCCTCCCCCTTCTTCCATCCCTCCCTTCTTTCGCCTCCCTCTCTCCCCTCTCTTTCCTCCTTCCCTCCCTCTCTCCCTTCTTTCCCTCCTTCCCTTCTTTCCCCTTCCTCTCCTCTCTCTCTCTCTTTCCCTCCTTCCCTCTTTCCACCTTCTCCTCCCTCTCCTCCTCCTTCCCTCCTCCTCTCCCTTCTTCCCTCTTCACCGCCTTCCCTCACTCCTTCTTTCCTTCCTTCCCTCCCCTATAATTCACCGCCTTCCCTTCTTTCCCTCCTTCCCCTCCCTCCCTCCCTTCTTTCCCTCCTTCCCCTCCTCCCTCCCTCCTTCCTTCCCTCCTCCCTTCCCTTCCTTCCCTCCCTTCCTCCTTCCCTCCCTCCCTCCTTCCTCCCTTCCTCCTCCCCTCCCTCCCTCCTTCCCCTTCTTCCCCTCCCTCCCTCCTTCCCCTCCCTCCCTCCCTCGATCCCAATCCCCATCCCCCGCCACACACGAGCCCCTGCACCTCGATCCCAGCGCTTCCGGTTTCCACCTTCGTCGACGAGAAGCGGTGCAGACGGCGTCCCTCAGGGGCCTCCTGCAGGAAACTTGGCTCACGGAACGCATGCATGGACACGGGTTTATACAGAGGGAGGGAGGGAGGGAGGAAGGGAGGGAAGGAGGGAGGGAGGGAGGAAGGAGGAAGGAGGAGGAGAGAGAGAGAGAGAGAGAGAGAGAGAGAGAGAGAGAGGAGAGAAGGAGAGAGAGAGAGAGAGAGAGAGAGAGAGAGAGAAGAGAGAGAGAGAGAGAGAGAGAGAGAGAGAGAGAGAGAGAGAGAGAGAGAGAGAGAGAGAGAGAGAGAGAGAGAGAGAGAGAGAGAGAGAGGAGAGAGAGAGAGAGGAGAGAGAGAGAGAGAGAGAGAGAGAGAGAGAGAGAGAGAGAGAGAAAGAAAGAAAGAAAGAAAGAGAAGAGAGAGATAGAGAGAAATAAAAAAAGAGAAGAGAGAAAGAAAGAGAGAAAGAAAGAAAGAGAGAGAAAGGTTTGAAAAGCAAGACGAACAGAAAGATAGACAAAGAGTGAAGGACGGGGAGTTAAACGTTACACCAAGTCTCGCTCAAAGACATCCTCTATAACGAGGTCAGACAAGAGACCAGAAGAAGAAAATAACAAGACACAACACAAGGGAGTTTTCAAGGGTCTAAGGAAGAAGAGTTGATTGGCAGTTGGTCATCAAGTTGCATCTCTCAGAAGAGGACTTCTAGAGAAATTCTTCGAGCAAGAGAGCCTGGAATAATCAGTGAAGAATGTTCTTATTTGTGTGTAATTAGTGGTGTATAATTAGTGCATGTCTGCGATTAACTGTACGAGTTTGGGTACATGCACAATATCATATTTCAGTACATGTAAAACTACATTAGAGCATTCTTGTGTACATTAAAACGCTGTTAAAACTGTTTTATTTTATATTATTTTCTTTTTTCAAGGAAATCACTTCATACCGCCTCTACAGAAACGCCTCAGATACTGCTGCTTCCTTTATATAGCAAAGGATATTGTTAACAAACGGAGGAGAATGGAAAACTAAATGTATTTTATATCATTATTGAAATCTATATTTTTGAGGCTCCGATGAATCTATCAATCAATCCAGAATGCAAGCCGTATTAACTGTATAAATGTGTAAATAATTCATTCATAAGTCATACGTCTTAAAATTTTCTTTTAGATCCTAACTCTTAACTTTTAACTTTTCCTTTCGCTCGCTCCTGCATGCCCTGAAAACCGTCCACCAGAGCGAAGGAGGAGGAAGAGGAGGAGAAGAAAGTACATCTAAACGAAAGAAACAGAACGAAAGAAAGACACAGAATGAAAGAGGGAGTAAGAGATATGTCCTTTTCGATGGGTAATAAGTCCGATGCAATACAAGGATCTTCTGTCATCGTGAAATCCGACTTATGTGGCGTCGTAGCGAAAATTATCGCTTACAAGGGACAATAGCTCTTAGAGAATGCAAGGCGGACACTTTCAACTTAATTCTCTCAGTTACGAGACAGATCAGGGAAATTAGATAAGGCTGCAGTGCGGAAAAGTAGCTAAATACAATTGCTAAGTTTCTTCTCTTTCTCTGTATCTTTCTTTGTCTCTGTTTCTCTTTTTTGTCTCTGTCTCTCTTTTTTTATCAGTCTGTCCTTTTTTTTTTGTCTCGGTCTCTATCTCTCTCTCTTTCTCTGTCTGTCTTTCTTTATCTTTGATTTCATCGATCTATTTAATTCTCTGTCTGTGTATGCATAAATAATTGTATGGGTGTATGCCAGTGCGTGTGGGTATATGCCAATATCCATATATAGATATTTCCTTGTCTCTCTCTTACGCTATATACCGTATCTATTCGCACACACACACACACACACGCACACATACACTCATACACACATACGCACACACACACACACACACACACACACGCGTACACGCACGCACATCTGACTCATTAGACAAGGCAGTGAGCAATCCCTATCCACTTCCTCTCTCGATCCTCATCTGGCTTTTGTGTCTATCCTTTCCACTCATACGTTCCCGGGAAAGAAAGGAGGAGAAAGTGAAGGAGGGAAGGAGAAAAATAAAAAAAATCCTGTACAAATCATTCTCTAGGTTTACGCAAGATTTATTTTATAAAATGCGTTCCTCTTTTTATTTTATTTTCTCCTTCTGTAGGTTCTCATTCTTCTTCTCCCATTATACTCTCCTCCTTTTTCCCTTCTCTTGTCTCTCATTCGCTTTCTCCTTTTTTTTCATTTTCTTTCCATCCCCCGATTTCCCCTCCTTTTCTCTCTACCCACTCCCCTTCTCCCTTTCCCTCCCCTCACCCTCACTCTATTCTTCACTCCCCTTTGTCCCCCTGTCCTTCCCCTTCTGTTTCCCTCTTTTCGCTCTACTTTCCCCTTTTCCTCCCCCTCTCTCTCTCCTCCTCCTCCTCCTCCCCTTCTCCCTCTTCTCCTCCTCCTCCTCCCTTCTCCCTCCTCCTCCACCCCTTCTGCCCTCCTCCTCTCCCCTTCTGCCCTCCTCCTCCTCCCTCTCCCTTCCTCTTCCTCCTCCCCGTCTCCCCTCCTCCTCCTCCTCCCCTTCTCCACCCCTCCTCCTCCTCCCGTTCTCCCTCCTCCTCCTCCTCCCTTCCCCTCTTCCTCCTCCCTTTCTCCCTCCTCCTCCCCTTCTCCCCCTCCTCCTCCCTTCTCCCCCTTCTACCCATCTTCCTTCTCCCTCCTCCTCCCCCTTCTCCCCTTCTCCTCCTCCTCCCCCTTCCCTCCTCCTCCTCCTCCCCCTTCTCCCCTCCTCCTCCTCCTCCTCCCCCTTCTCCCCTCCTCCTCCTGCTCCTCCCTTTCTCCCCATCTCCCCTTCTCCCCTCATTCTCCCCTTCCATTTACGCTGTTGGCTTCAAGCGATGACTCCCTAAGTACTGTTGATCTCGAGCGCGTCCGTGGAGCCAGAGCTTGCAAACAGCTGCAAATGCTTGGGTAATGAGGCAGGGAAAGCGTTGGGATTATGAGGAACGGGAAGGCCTGCGAGATAATGTTGTGAGGGGACGAGTTGGATGAGGTGGCGTTGAGTTGGAGCAAAGCCGTTTTGGGAAAATCTCTCGGTAACGGAAGGGGTTTCACGAGTCGAGTTTCGAAATGTTGGTTTCCGAAGGTCTCCGAAGAGGCAGGTTTTGGGAAAAATGCGATTTGAGGAAAGGATTTGAGCCAGCGGGTGTTTCACAAATCGTTTGGATCATATGATTAGAATATCACTGCCTTAATACACACAGATACACACATATACATCTATAAGTGTGTTTGTGTGTATTTGTGGCATCTGTCAGTCATAATACACGAGTTAGCGCTGAAACAGTCTCTCCAACAGTCACTCTACACAAAACGTGTTACGTTGTCATCGCTTAGCAGCAGCGCTAGTTTATCCTCACCAGGGGATAGATTTAGTTTTAATTCCATTTGTTACAATGGATATTCTTTGCTGTGACATACTGTCTGTTTTATTTTGCCCAAATCTCCCCCTGTGTGCAAGGAGTGGCTGGGGTTACCACTCACTGGCCGGGCGTGGGATTGAACGCAGGTCCGCAGGATTGCTAGACCAGCACCTTACCGCTGCACCAGCACAGCACACAAACTGGATAGGGGCAGGCAAGGGTGCTATAGAAAGACACGGTATTGTGCATGTGGTTGCTGCTTCGTCTCCATGCAAATTCGTGAAATCTAAGGGAAAAACAACAGTCCATTCAGAATGCCACTGTTCTTGCTTTGGATATCACCGTGAGATATATGTGTGTATGTGTGTGAGTGTGCGTGCGTGTGTTTGTGTGTATGCGTGTGTCTGGTTGTGCTTGTGTGTGCGTGCGTGTGTTTGTGTGTATGCGTGTGTTTGGTTGTGTTTGTGTGTGCGTGCATGTGTTTGTGTGTTTTTGTTTGTTTGTGTGTATGTGTTTGTGTGTTTATGTCTGTTTTTTCCCTCCTTTTTGGGGGGGGATCCATAATTCTTTAGAGAAATATATATATATATATTTTTTGCAAAGAAATAAAAAAAAAACGATAAATGACTGAATTATATATATATATATATATATATATATATATATATATATATATATATATATATATATATATATATATATATATATATATATATATATATATATATATATATATATATATATATATATATATATATATATATATATATATATATATATACACACAAACATTCACATTCTCTTGGAATTAAATAAAGCTTTGTTACATTTGTTCTGAAAACATTTACTTTTTTTTATAAATAATTTCTTGAAACTTACAGAACATAAATTTGAGTATTGTCATTTGAACGCGTTGGCGATACATATTCTCTTTACTAAATATTGCGTGTAAAAAGTGAAGTTTGAAAAGTGATTAAAACTTTTCAAAAATATGGAATATGGATAATGGAAATAATTTCCTTGTGATTAGATATAAAGCAAAATTCTTATTCAGAAATTAACCTTAGTCAAAACGTTCATTTTATTTTATTTTATTATTTTTCTTTAGAAACGATTTGAAATTATCATTACTATTTTTAACATACCGCAAATTATAACGTGTGGAATTCATGTCGAACAAATTCCAATAAGAACAACGAAATGAAGAACAAGAGAACAGACGAATATACCGAAGGCCTCTTTGCTATTGCTTCGTCAGGGCAGACATGACAACAGGTACATGTATTCCCTGACGAAGGAATAGCGAAAAGGCCTTCGGAATATTCGTGTGTTCTCTTGTTCTTTCCTTCGTTGTTCCTGTTGCAATTTGTGCATCAATTCCACACGTAATAATTCGTAATCTGTTAAAAAAAAAAAAAAATAAGAATAATAATTTAAAATCCTTTCTAAAAAGAGAGAAAAAAATGTTTTGTTGTTCCTTTTACAATTTATACATGAATTCCACACTTTTTAATTTGCAATATATTAAAAAACAATAATAATAATTTCAAATCCTATCTAAAAAGAGAGAAAAAAATCTTTTATTGTTCCTGTTGCAAGATATTAGGCGTATATCAATGAGCCCAAAGTCAGTTACCAAGACGATGCTTATCACAAACCGAAGAAAAACTGTTAGCATCTTGGAGACGAACGATAACCTCAGATATAATTGAAGAAATCGTGCATATACGAATAAGAAAAGAAACAAAAAGAGATGAACTTTCTACAAAGACAACTCGATAAAAAATAATGAACAGAGAGAGAAAAAAAGAAAATTGTAACACATCTTTCACAGAATAACATAATAAAAAAAAACAACTTCAGAAATGTGAAAAAACAAAAGAAACAAACAAATAAACAATATATACACGGAGAAAGAGACATCATCAGAGAAAATATAATTACGATAATGAAATAGCAAATGCACACAATACTGCAGGCAATTCAAAATGTTACATAACTAAGTATTTGAATGTTTATAGAACGTTTTAGAAAGAAGAGAGAGAGAGAGAGAGAGAGACAGAGAGAGAGAGAGAGAGAGAGAGAGAGAGAGAGAGAGGGAGGGAGGGAGGGAGGGAGGAGGGAGGAGAGGGAGGGAGGGAGGGAGAGAGAGAGAGAGAGAGAGAGAGAGAGAGAGAGAGAGAGAGAGAGAGAGAGAGAGAGAGAGAGAGAGAGAGAGAGAGAGAGAGAGAGAGAGAGAGAGAGAGAGAGAGAGAGAGAGAGAGAGAGAGAGAGAGAGAGAGAGAGAGAGAGAGAGAGAGAGAGAGAGAGAGAGAGAGAGAGAGAGAGAGAGAGAGAGAGAGAGAGAGAGAGAGAGAGAGAGAGAGAGAGAGAGAGAGAGAGAGAGAGAGAGAGAGAGAGAGAGGGAGGGAGGGTGGGAGGTAGAGAAAGGGAGAGAGAAAGACAGAGAGAGAGAGAGAGAGAGAGAGAGAGAGAGAGAGAGAGAGAGAGAGAGAGAGAGAGAGAGAGAGAGAGAGAGAGAGGGAGAGAGAAAGAGAGAGAGAGAGATAGAGATGAAAGAGATAGAGGAGAAAGATAGATAGAGAGGTGAAAGGATAGATAGATAGAGCAGAAAGATTTTCCCTTTACAGATGGAGATAAACGATAACGGAAAAAAGAGGGAAATATAAAACGCCAAAAAAGCGAAAAAAGAGGGATATATAAAATGTAAAATAAAAAGGAAATATGAACAAACACATTCAAACAAACACAACACACCACATATATACAATATAACCTGAATCAAATAAAAAAACGAGCATAAACACAAAAAAAGAAAAAACACTAAAAACAAACACAAGGCAAGCTTTATTACGCGTCTAAGAGATGAATGATAATGAAACGTATGATGCATAAGGAAAAATGTCGTCAACCCTGCCCCCCCTCCCCCTCCCCCCCCTCATCCCCCCGCCCACGACCCATAAAAAAGACTTGATTTGCATATGAAAATGAGGGAATAACGAGCCATTGCATATACGGCCATTGAAGACGTTGTTTGCGCGCGAATATTGGCGCCATAAGCTTCCGGGCGTAGTTTCACCTACATCTTATCCCGTCCGTAAAAAAAAAAAAAGAAGAAAAAAAGAAAAAAGAAAAATGGCGGTTTTGAAAGGTTGTATTTTGAGATGTTGGCTTTCGTTGGTGTGGATTTTTCTGATTTTTTTTTTATAATCTTCTTTTTCGTTGTTTTCTCTTCTATTTTTTTTTTCTCGCACTCTTTCTCCATCTATCGGTTTGTGTCCCTTATTTCTTCGGTCTCTTTCTTTCTCTTTCACTTCCCCCTCTCTCTTTATCTCCCTCCCTCTCTCTCTCTCTCTCCGATTTCCCTTTTCCGGAAACAACCTCTCTCTCTCTCTCCCTCCCCCCGATTTTCCTTTCCCGGAAACCACCTCGCTTCCCCCCCCCTCTCTCTCTCTCTCTCTCTCTCCCTCCCCCCGATTTTCCTTTCCCGGAAACCACCTCGCTTCCCCCCTCTCTCTCCTTCCCTCTCTCTTTCTCTCCCTCTCCCCCCCTCTCTCTCTCTCTCCCTCTCCCCCCCCTCTCTCTCCCTCCCCCCGATTTTCCTTTCCCGGA
>NC_091550.1:5073052-5074678 GCF_042767895.1 Penaeus vannamei
GGAGAAGGTAGAGGAACAGAAGGGAGGTTGGGAGGGGAGAAGAGGGGAGGGAGGGAGAAAGCAGTGGAGAAAGGGGAAGGAGGTTGGGAGGGAGGGAGAGGAGGGGAGGGAGGGAGGAAAGATAGTCAGAAAGGAGAGGAGGTTGGGAGGAGGCAGAGGGGAGGGGGAAGAGGCTGATAGGCAGGGAGGGAGGGAGGGTAGAGAGAGGGAAAGGAGGGAGGTTGGGAGGGGAGCGGAGAGGGAGGGGATGGAAGGGGGGAGAAAGAGGAGCTGAAAGGCAAGAAGGGGGGAGGGGGAGGGGAGGGAGAAAAGGAAAGGGAGGGAAGAGGTGGGAGGAACAGAGGAGAGGAAAGAGGGGGGGGGGTAGGGGAAGTGGAGAAAACAAAGCACTAAAGAAACCTAACTGGAGAAAGGAGGAGAAAAAGAGAGAGAAAGAGAAAGGACGAACGTAGGAAAAAAGCAAGAAGAAGAAATAGGAAGGGAAAAAATGAGGGATAAATGAATAGTAGAAGAAAAGATCGAAAAAGAAAGGGAAGGATAGAGGAAAGTAGTAGAGGAAGAAAGTAGTGGAGTGAAGAAAGGAGAGAAGTGAAGGAATAGAGAATAAATCTCGGGGAAATAGAGGTGTAGTGATAAAGGGGAAGGGAAGAGAAGAAAGAATGAAAGGAAAAAGGAAGAAGAGAAAGGATATTAGGAGAGAGAAGGAGGGAAGACAAGGAGAAAAGAGAGTAGAAAGGAGGGAAGAAGTAAAAAAAAAAAAAAAATAGACGCAAGGAGTGGATATATGAAGTAGAATTAAGAAGAAAAAGAGAGAGAGAGAAGGATGGAAGGGAATGAGGAAAGAAGGAGAGAGAAAACCTAGAAAGAAAGCTAGAAAAGAAGAGAAATAAAAGGAGAATAAAGGAGGGAAGAGGAGAAACCAACGAAACAAAAGAAGAAAGAAGGAGAAAGGGAAAAAGGAAGGAAAGAAAGTGAAGAGAAGAAAAGAAGTGTGAAAGAAAGGGAATGGAAGAGAAAGAAGAACGAGGGGGGGGGGGGGGACGAAGAGGGTGGTAGCTGAAAAGAAACGAATAAATATGAATAAGGTGAACGTGAAGGAAAGAAGGAGGGAAGAGGTGAAAATATGAATAATGGGAGGAATGGAAATGGAGGAAAATAAAGGAAAAGTGAAGAAGGAAAGAAAGGAGATTGAGCAAGAGGAAAGAACGATAACGTTGCTTTGATATTCTGCGCTTATGAATCTTGTGAGACTGTGTAATCACTTTTCATTTTTATTTGACTTTTTTTTTTTGAGATCTACAGAAAGGCGCCCCCCCCCCCCACCCCCACACACGCACTCTCCCTCTCTCTCTCTCTCTCTCTCTCTCTCTCTCTCTCTCTCTCTCTCTCTCTCTCTCTCTCTCTCTCTCTCTCTCTCTCTCTCACTCCCTCTCTCTCTCTCTCTCTCTCTCTCTCTCTCTCTCTCTCTCTCTCTCTCTCTCTCTCTCTCTCTCTCTCTTTCTCCCCACCCACACAGAAACACACACACACACACACACACACACACACAAACACACACACACACACACACACACACACACACACACACACACACACACACACACGTACACACACACACACACACAC
>NC_091550.1:5075178-5077678 GCF_042767895.1 Penaeus vannamei
AAAATCAAACACTATTGCTATCATTCCTCAATAAATAAATAACTAGATAGATAAATAGATAAAAATCAAACACTAATGTTATTATTCTGAAAAAATACAAATAAATAAATAAACAAAAAATCTAACACTACTGTTATTATTCCTAATAAATGAAAAGATAAATAGATACATAAATAATCAAACACTATTGTTATTATTCAAAAAAAAGAAGAAAAAAAATTCAAGCATTATTGTCAATATTTCTCAAAAAAAAAAAAAAAATAAATAAAAAAATGTAAGACCATTATTATAATCCCCATAAATCTTAATCCTCATTATCCTAAAAAAGAAAAGTGAAAAAGAAAGAAAGAAAGAAAGAAATTTACAGAACATACCATCTGCGGTTGGTAACCCTGATTTCACGGGCCGGATATTGGCTGCCCTGATCGGTGTTGCCGGCGAACGTTCACACTAATATTCGTGAAATTGTAGAGGCTGTAATCTCAGTCGCAAACGCGTCCTGTACGAGAGCGGACGTCTGCGCGCGCTTGTAAATCGGGAGTCTTATTAAAAAACTTGGAGTTAGGAAGGAATGTGACTTTTCAAAAGAACGAAGGGAGTAGATACGGTGCAGGGGGGGTGAGGGTGGGGGTGGGGGGTGAGGGGAGACTTTTTTTTGCTTTTAAGAATTTGAGTTAATTTGCATGCTGGGCGAGGATCTTGATGGTGATTAGAATAAAAAAAATGTTCATTATAGAGAAGATTAGTTCTTTATTTTATATATGTACAATACAGACTGATGTATTTTCTCTGATAATTGCATTTCTGATTTTGTAATTATTGCTTATAATATCTCGTTTTTTTCATTTTTATGAACACACAAAGAAACATTTATCAAGTCGAAGAAATTCAGCGAAAGAAAAAAAAAGAAAAAAAAGAAAAAAAGGAAAGAAAAATAAATAAATAAATAATAAAAAAAGATAAGATAAAATAAAAGTTTCAAATTACAAGTATTTCCTTTTTTTTCTCTTTACCTACACCACTACATTTCCATCAGGCACCAAACCCCCACATATCTCAAAAAAATTATCCATTTTTTTTCTTTCTTTTCTTAAAACCGCAATAACGAGCTCAAACGGCCGTAAACCTTTCTCTCGTTCCAGTCCGGTTACAAAAAAAGTTAGGATTACACCGGCCACAAGTTCCCTTTACTTAACCGGCGCTGCTGTTCACGACGGCGGCGACCAGGGCTGCCAACCTCACGCGGGTCTTGGGCCATCTCTGCAGGGGTGCCAACGTCTCCGATTTGTTCCCTTGTATTATTCGAATTTCTTGGGCGATATTTTCATTATTAATTTGATTCGTTTATAATTCTAAGTCATCTATTTATTTTTTTTTACTTTCATTAGTCTGTAGGATTGGGTATCATAAATAAAATGATTAGATATGCACTGATAAATCTATTATTCATTTCTTACTGAATAAGGTTTACAGAACAATTGTTTGTAGTTTGAAAGCATGCTGTGTAAATGTGTGTACGTTTTTGTATGCATATGTGTGGGAAAGAGAGAGATAGAGATAGGGATATAAATATATATATATATATATATATATATATATATATATATATATATATATAGATAGATAGATAGATAGATAGATAGATAGATAGATAGATAGGTAGAGAGAGAGAGAAAGACAGACAGATAGACAGACAGACAGATAGATAGATAGATAGAGAGAGAGAATGATAGAGAGAGAGAGAGAAGGAAAGAGGGAGAGAGAAAGAGAGAGAGAGAGAGAGAGAAAGAGAAAGAGAAAGAGAAAGAGAAAGAGAGAGAGAGAGAGAGAGAGAGAGAGAGAGAGAGAGAGAGAGAGAGAGAGAGAAGAGAGAGGGGGAAAGATAGATAGGAGATAGAGATAGAAGAGAGAGAGAGAGAGAGAAAGAGATAGATAAATAGATAGATAGAGAGGGAGAGAGAGAGAGAGAGAACGAGAGAAAGAAAGAAAGAAAGAGAGAGAGATAAAGAGAGAGAGAGAGAGAAATAGAGAGAGAGAGGGAGAGAGAGAGAGAGAGAGACAGACAGACAGACAGAGACAGAGACAGAGAGGGAGAGAGAGAGAGAGAAAATGTTTGAGTGTGTATCCGTATGTTATCTATACAATATATCTACATGGATGCCTATACATAAAAATACCCAACCATTTTATTTTAAACTCAAACATATAACCATCTATATACCGCTATGTACATATATACAGCATCACAAATATCTATCAATAACATTAGTATATACATATGCCTTTGAAAAGTGAAATTACATATGAGTGAAAAATACAACATGAAAACATGACATGCATTTTAGAAAGACATGTAATATCATTTAATATTATTGTAATTAAATATAAAAAATGTAATATGTAAAAATAAGGAAAGGACGATTGAAAAGAAAACGAACGAACGAGAAATAGAGAGAAGTGAAAATCTTTTCTTGTCTCACTCTTTGTATCCTTTAAAAAC
>NC_091550.1:5082678-5085178 GCF_042767895.1 Penaeus vannamei
GCTGCAAGATGTTGCAATAACTTATTCAAGGAGTGATCACGTGACTATTTGACTTTCGTCTCCGTTCGGGACTTCTTCGCTCCTCTGCTGGCATGGGTTCAAGTGGTTCAGGAGGTTCAAATAGTTCAAGTGGTTCAGGAGGTTCAAGTGGTTCAGGAGGTTCAAGTGGTTCAAGTGGTTCATGAGGTTCAAGTGGTATAATAGTTCAAGTGGTTGAAATGGTTCATATACTTCAAGTGGTTCAAGGTGTTCAAGTGGTTCAGAGTGTTCAAGTGGTTCAAGTGGTTTATGAGGTTCAAGTGGTTCATAGGGTTCAAATGGTTATAGAGGTTCAAGTGGTTTATGAGGTTCAAGTGGTTTATAAGGTTCAAGTACTTCAAGAGGTTCAAGTATTTCAAGTGGTTCATGAGGTTCATATACTTCAAGTGGTTCAAGTGGTTCAAGAGGTTCGAGTGGTTCATGAGGTCCAAATGGTTCAAAAGGTTCAGGTGGTCCAAGTGGTTCAAGTGGTTTGAAAGGTTCAAGAGGTTCAAGAGGTTCGTGATTCAAGAGGCTCAAGTGGTTCATGAGGTTCAAATAGTTTAAGTGGTTCAAATAGTTCAAGTGGTTGAAAAGGTTCGTACACTTCAAGTGGTTCAAGAGGTTCAAGTGATGATTATTATTATTATCATTATTATCATTATCATCATCATCATCATCATTGTTATTATTATTATTATTATTATTCGTCTTCTTCTTATTATTATCGTTGTTATTCTGCTTCTTATTATTATCATTGTCATCATCATTACCATCATTATTATTACCAACGTCATTATCATCATCCTTATCATTATCATCGATTCTGATGTAAATAATTCAGTTATTGTATTTTTTTTTAGCTAATCATGCGTCGTAAAAATTGGGTGATGTTAAGGAGAGAAAGAGAGAGAGAGAGAGAGAGAGAGAGAGAGAGAGAGAGAGAGAGAGAGAGAGAGAGAGAGAGAGAGAGAGAGAGAGAGAGAGAACAGACACACAGACAGACGACAAACCTTAAAGATAAAAACATATCTTGTATCTCTCAATCAAGTCAAAAACGCTTAAAATCTACGGATTCCTCCCTCCGCATTTCACTACAAATCTGCACATTTAGAAAATACTTTCTTCTCATGTCATCAACTACTGATATAACGGTGACAGTCACACAAAACTTTATCATAACAATAAAATTCTCCTCTTGATAGCTACCCCACACTTCACTTTCCTGACGTGAAGAATTCATTAACTTCTGAACAAACTTTTCACAAACGTCTTGCCAAAAAAACTGTTCATTCGTCCCACTTATGATAACTTTTAATGACATTTTTAATTGAGAATGTCTGTCTGCTCTGGAATATAGAGTATAAGAGAGCGAAATCTTTGAAAAGAAATAGTGTGTGACTATCTTGCTGAAAAAGATCAGATAGAGTTAAGATTTCCTACCAAATAATTACTTTAAGAATAGTATATACATATAGCAAAACAAATATGCTTAAGCACAAAGTAAAAATTGCACCTTATAGATTATGCATTGTAAACGTAAAATAAACTTGATACACAGATTGCTCGAATGTGCTAAATAGAAAGAGATGTTGAGATAGTCAGAATCATAGACAATGGGAGAGAGAGAGAGAGAGAGAGAGAGAGAGAGAGAGAGAGAGAGAGAGAGAAAGAGAGAGAGAGAGAGAGAGAGAGAGAGAGAGAGAGAGAGAGAGAGAGAGAGAGAGAGAGAGAGAGAAAGAGAGAGAGAGAGAGAGAGAGAGAGAGAGAGAGAGAGAGAGAGAGAGAGAGAGAGAGAGAGAGAGAGAGACAGAGAGACAGACATTTGGAACAGCAAACAAGAAGTGTGTATATGCGTCTGCGAGAGATATAGATAGAGAGAGAAATAGAGAATGAAACACAAAAACACACACACACACACACACATACACACACACACGCACATACACACCCACACACACACACATATATATAGAGAGAGAAAAAGATAAAGATAGAGACAGAGATAAAGAGAGAATGCACGAAAGAGTGAATGAGATAAGCCAGATAATTTAGCGTGAGAGCTCCTCCTCGGTCTCAAGTCCTGAGTGAGAGAACCAGAGCCCTCTCCCAGGCGTGCTTCCTTGCCTGTGTGTCTGGCTCTGTGTTTATCCTCGCCTGTCTTATACCCTCTTCTTATGACCACTTATCCGTAACGAGGCAGGATTTAGTACTGCATATACAAAGCTGAAAGACGTAAGAGGTAAGAGGCCGTGCTAAAAATGAGAAATGAAAGTCTGGCAAATAGAATATATTCTGAGACTGAGACTGAGCCGAAGTACACGGTAGCGGGGACACTTACAACGTTATGAAATCTGCGCGTGAATGAACACTTACAATCCGTAAAAAAAAAAAAAAAAAAAAAAAAAAAAAAAAAAAAAACATTGTAATAGACATTAAAACACCAAAATGAAACGACCCCATGAAACACAATGGCGAAACG
>NC_091550.1:5087678-5092678 GCF_042767895.1 Penaeus vannamei
ATGAAAACATATATCTTATATTTAAAACTTTTATATATTCTCTTTTTTTAATTACAATTATAAACACATATTCTTTCGTCGATTCGAAGATATAATTATAAAGCTGGTGATGATAACTAATGGGAGGATTATAAGTTGGTGATGATATTTCAGCCTGAAATAATAATAATAGTAATGGTAATGATGATAGTAATAATAATAATGATACTACTACTACTACTACTAATGATAATGATATTGACAATGGTAATGATACTAATAATGATAATAATGATAATAATGATAATGATAATACGAATAATAATGATAATGATGATATGAATGATAATGATAATAATAGTGATAATAATAGTAACAATAGAATAATAATAGTAATACTAATAAAGATAATGATAATAACAATAACAATGACAATGATAATATACAAAAAAATAATGATAATAATAATGACGATGACGATAATGATAATAATAATTATGATAATAACAATGACAGGGAATACTTAAAGGTATCTTTGAAGTTTCATATGATAGTGACTAAATCGTTTGATAACCACAATTATTGTCTTAAAGTTGACAAAAGGAAAGACAGGATGATTGAAAAATACGGTATTACATTACTCAAAAAGGACACATATAAGCATATATATATTATTTCCCAGACTTTAAATTTGAATATCTCTAATGAGATATGAAATATCTGATATGCAAAGGAAAGAATTAAATGCAGGTTTTAAGAATTCATTGAAAATCAACTACATCCGTGTTCAGTGGATGTTCACCGAAATCCCAGAGGACCTCATTATTTTTTCAATAGATGTAAAATTCGAAGCATATTCAATCAGGCTGACATGTTTCATTCACCTGTACTTCATGAAATAATGAAGTATGTCATAGGGAAACGATATATCAGATGATGAACTTGTAATGAGATGGGAAGGTTTGGTTCTGTGGGGGTTTCGTGTCTGTGGGTATAGATGTGTGGGTGTGTGGAGGCTTAAGGGTATATAGACGAAGACACAGATACGTACGCGCTCATACATGGACGTGCACATACACAGAAATATACATGTGGATATGCATACAGGAATAGGCTCATACACCCATAAACACACACACACACAATCTGTCTGTCTCTATTTGTCTCTGTCTGTCTGTCTGTCTGTCTCTGTCTCTCTCTCTCTCTCTCTCTCTCTCTCTCTCTCTCTCTCTCTCTCTCTCTCTCTCTATCTCTCTCACTCTCTCTCTCTCTCTCTCTGTCTCTCTCTTTCTCTCTGTCTCAGAAACATACATATGGATACGCATACAGGCATATGCTCACACACCCACAAACACACACACAAATACGCACACACGCACACACACTAACTCATACTAAAAAAAATCGCACACAATTAAACACACACAAGTACAACCACACGAACATACACACACATTCATATCTACAAATACCTCAAGATATCAAAGTCTTCAATTTAATACAACTCTGCAGTGACTTTGAACTCTCACATTGCGTTTCCTAAATGCATAAAACTCTCTATTTCAAACACGCTAACACAATCACAGGAAATATTTATATCATGAAATTGCACATAACCCTTTTAATCATCTTTATTCATTTTTTTGTTCCACGAATCCGACAAAAAAACTACCATCCATTACCTCAATTGCTACATGAAGCTACTTAAACCGTAATACAGAATATATTGTACTAACAAACACAAGAACATAATCACAAACGACAAAGAAAAGACATTCAAAACACAAACATTAAAAAAAACAAAAACATATGCACTCTCAGAATATATACTAACACATACAGTAGCGTCAACATTAAACATAAAGTTGTGCCCAGAGAATAGACTGACAATGACAGGAGCATCAGTAACAATTAACAAGAACATTAATTTGTACCCACAGAACATACTAATATAGGAACGTCTGCATTAAACATTCATTTGTACCCACATAATATACTGTCAAATACAATTACATGAACAGCAACCCGCAGAAATATACAAACAAATACAAGAACCTCAACCACAAACAAAAACATTCATTCATACCCGCAGAACATAGAAACAAATACAGGAACCCCAGCAAAAACAAACAACCAAACCAAACAAAAAAAAACAAACAACGACACTAATTAGATCCCGCAGAATATACAAACAAATACAGGAACATCAACAATAACAAAACATAAACAACAACAACAACAACAACATTCATACCAACGAATTTAGGAGCAAAGGATTCAGCCTGATTTGTATACAAGTGATGTTACACGCAGACCTCATTAATGTGGACAAGAAAAATCAAGACTATACTGACAGGGTGATTACGGGTTTGTCAGCTTAGTCGTAGTGAATATAAATGGGTGGAAAACAAGGATAAGAGAAAAGAGAGAGAGGGAAGGAGGGAGGGAGGGAGGGAGGGAGAGGAGGGAGGGAGAGGAGGGAGAGGAGGGAGAGGAGGGAGAGGAGGGAGAGGAGGGAGAGAGAGAGAGAGAGAGAGAGAGAGAGAGGAAGACAGAGAGAGAGAGAGAGGGAGAGGGAGAGGAGAGGGAGCGAGGAGAGAGGGAGAGGGAGAGAGGGAGACTGGAATGATGAGGGAGAGCAGAGCAGAGAGAGAAGAGAGAGAGAGAGAGAGAGAGAGTGAGAGTGAGACTGAGACAGATAGATAGATAGATAGATAGATAGATAGATAGATAGATAGATAGATAGATAGAGAGAGAGAGAGAGAGAGAGAGAGAGAGAGAAGGGATAGACAAACTGACAGATCGATAGACACATAGAAAGAAAAGAACAAAAATAAGAAAAAACGTAGATGTTCTAGTGGATAGAAAGGGATAAAGAAAAGATATAGAAATTACATTCATTAATCTATCAATTTATTGGGCTATTTATATCTCATTCATGGGAGTTACTTTAACATGTAATTAGAATTTATTCCTTGTATGTTTCAGTTAATTATGCATTCCGTTCTCATGTCTGTGTGTTTATCAGTGTATGAATTCATGCTTACATTTAGAAAATTGCAAACTGTTGTTAATTTGTCTCTTTATTTGTTTACTGACTATCTGTCTGTCTATCTGTCTGTCTACTTGTTTGATCATCTGATTATCTGTCTGTCTAAATATCTATCTGTTTATCTATCTATCTGATTTATTTGCATGTCTGTATATCTATTCATTGGTGTATCTATCTATCTGTCAATATATCTACCATTCGATGATTAGATATACATTTCTCTATCTCTTTCTCTTCTCTTATCTCTCTCTCTCTCTCTCTCTCTCTCTCTCTCTCTCTCTCTCTCTCTCTCTCTCTCTCTCTCTTTCTTCTCTCTCTCTCTTCTCTCTCTTTCTCCCCTCTCTCTCTCTCTCCCTCTCTCTCTCTCTCTCTCTCTCTCTCTCTCTCTCTCTCTCTCTCTCTCTCTCTCTCTCTCTCTCTCTCTCTCTCTCTCTCTCTCTCTCTCTCTCTCTCTCCCCCCCTCTCTCTCTCTCTCTCTCTCTCTCTCTCTCTCTCTCTCTCTCTCTCTCTCTCTCTCTCTCTCTCTCTCTCTCTCTCTCTCTCTCTCTCTCTTTCTTTCTCTCTCTCTCTCTCTCTCTCTCTCTCTCTCTCTCTCTCTCTCTCTCTCTCTCTCTCTCTCTCTCTCTCTCTCTCTCTCTCTCTCTCTCTCTCTCTCTCTCTCTCTCTCTCTCTCTCTCTCTCTCTCTCTGTCTCTCTCTCTCTCTCTCTCTCTCTCTCTCTCTCTCTCTCTCTCTCTCTCTCTCTCTCTTCCTCCCTTTCTCTCTCCCCCTCTTTCTCTCTCTCTTACTCCCTCCCTGCCCCCCTCTCTCTATTTATCTATCCATCTTTATATATCTATCTATGATGATATGATAAAGGTGATGATGATAATAATAACAATCGATTCTGATAGATAATGGCAATGGAAAGGAATCAACAATCACCTTATTACGTAATATAAACCTGACTAATATTAATTCGTCACTATTTATATCAACGTCTGAAATGCTCGACTTTTGAAATTAATGTTAATGAGATAAATTTCTGTAAGAATATTAAGCAGGATGAATATCAAAGGATATATTCTAATGTATTTATGGAGAGACCTTTATTTGCATAAATAAATATCTTGTTAATTGAATTATTTGTAATAATATGAATGAATTTGTTAAATTGTTTAGCTCAAATACTCACGTGTCTCTGTGATCCTTCATTCTTGTGTCTCTTCTTTATTTATTTATTTTATTAATTTCCATGTTTGTTCATTTATTTCATGTATTCATTATGATTGACTGATTAGTTAATCAATTTATGCTTTCCTTAATTCATGTTCACAAATAAATAAACATGGAAACCAAACAACCAACGAAAAATAGACAAAAACAAACAAGTAACTAACAAACAAACAAAACAATTGAACACAAAGAAAAACGAGCCACGAACCAAGTAAAACAAACAAACAAACAAATAAATAAAAACATCTCTCCTTTCCCTCTACACGTCTGAGCAGTTATCAGATAAAGATAAAAAACAAATAAATAACTAGACAACACAAGCAAACAAACCCAGAACGCACCAACAACAACAACAAAAAAAAAGAAACAAAAAGAAAAAGGAACAAGAAATAAACCATTCAAACAAACACACGAAGAACCAATAACCAAAAAAATAATCAAACAAGAAACCAAAAAACAAAACAACCAAACAAACACACAAAATCCCAACACAAACAAGCAAACAAACAAACAAGAAACAACAACCAACCAACCAAAACAAATAAACAAACAAGAATCCAAAAACAAACAAACAACAAAAGGAACCAACCAACCAACCAAACACAAACAAACAAAAAGAAACAACAAAACAACAACCAACCAACCAAACAAACAAAATACCAACCAAAAAAACAACCAACCAAACACAAAACACCCACAAACCAACCAACCAACCAACCAACCCCCTAACCCACCCACCCACCCAACCAAAACAA
>NC_091550.1:5097678-5100178 GCF_042767895.1 Penaeus vannamei
AAGAGGGGGAATCAGAAGAGGGGAGAAAAAGGGAGAGGAGAGGTGGGGAAGGAAATAAGAGAAGAGGGGAAACTCAGGAAAAGTTGCAGAGGGGAAAAAAGCATGTATGGCAGAGAGGGAAGGAGAGAACCAGGAGAGGAAGAGAAGGAAGAAAGGGAAAAGAAAAAAGTGAGGTAGAAAAGAAGTGAATCGGGAGAGGGGAGGTAGGGAAAAGTGGAGAGAGGGTGGAGGGGTGATGAAAGAGGGGAGAAGCAGAAGCGGGGAGGATAGAGGGGGAACCGCATAAAGAAAGAGATTGGGAAAAGCGTTAAAGGAGAAAGGTCATTAATCAAAAAAGGAGAAAGGGGGAAACGAAAAACAGACGAGAAAAGACGAAGAGGGGAGAAAGGAACAAATGAGAGAGAGAGAGAGAGAGAGAGAGAGAGAGAGAGAGAGAGAGAGAGAGAGAGAGAGAGAGAGAGAGAGAGAGAGAGAGAGAGAGAGAGAAAAGAGAGAGAAGAGAAAGACACTGAGAGAGAGAGAGAGAGAAAGAGAGAAAGAGAAAGAGAGAGAAGAAAGAGAAAGGAACAAGAGAGAGAGAGAGAGAGAGAGAGAGAGAGAGAGAGAGAGAGAGAGAGAGAGAGAGAGAGAGGAGAAGAGAGAGAAGAGAGAGAGAGAGAGAGAGAGAGGAAAGAGAAAGACACTGAGAAAGAACGAAGAGGAGAGAGAGAGAAGGGGGAGAGAGAGAGAGAGAGAGAGAGAGAGAGAGAGAGAGAGAGAGAGAGAGAGAGAGAGAGAGAGAGAGAGAGAAAAGAGCAAGGATTACAAGAGAAGTTTTGATGTTAATTAAGCCTCCCTCATTCCCGGAAAATAATGAGCTGTCGGGAAAAATGAGGAGAAAGATCTCGGGAATGTTAACGATAGCGAAAGAGGGGGAGGGGGAGGGGGAGGGGGAAGGGGGAAGGGGAGAGAGGCATGGAGGGGGAAGGGTGGGGAGGGGGAAAGGGGGGCATGACGGGGAGGGGGTGTTTATTTCCTGGTATTGTGAGGGAAATGCGTTTGGCCTCAGGTTTGCTTCCGACTTCTAACTCTTTATTCACCTTTTTCATCGTCGTCTTATCAGTAAACCGTCTCTGGACACACACATCTCTCTCTCTCTCTCTCTCTCTCTCTCTCTCGTCTCTCTTTCTCTCTCTCTCTCTCTCTCTCTATATATATATATATATATATATATATATATATATATATATATATATATATATATATATATTTATATATATATATATATATATATATATATATATATATATATATATATATATATATATATATATATATATATATATATATATATATACATATATATGCACACACACACACCCAAGCTTATAGGTATATATATAAAAATACATGTATGGACATAGACCCAAAAGACACCAATAGTTCCGAAGTTAAAACAGTTATTCCAAAACTTGTATTTCTGTTTTATGAAGATCTTTTCAAAATCACATTTAACAACTTCGGGAACACGATTCAAATGGAAAATAGAACGTAAACAAATTTCAAATTACTCATAACAGGCTAGCAATGAATGCAACTTTTGTTTGATGTAATGAACCAATAGAAATCGGTAATTAAATCTACGGGAGTAAAACCCACATTTCACTAACAAAAACCCTGTGTGCGTTCATGCTTCGTTGACTCTCTTTGCAATTGCTGAACTGCGATGTTGCTTTTGAGGGGGAAGGGGGGATTTTTCTCCTTTGCCGTATTCCTTTAAGAAGATGTATGGCTATGAATTGATTAGTGTGAAATCCCGAGGGACTTCCACCCTTACGAGATAGATAATTATGGCTGGTCGTTGGATCTACTCTAAAACTATCATTTCACCTTCTCAAGATAGATAATTATGGCTGGTTGTTGGATCTGCTCTAAAACTATCATTTCACCCTCTCAAGATACTGCTTGTTGTTCGATCTACACAAAAGCTGTCATTTCCAATGTTATGGTATGGCATCTCTCACTTTCCACATAGGAAATGACTGCTCATGACCAGAATCTGCTTAAACCTCACGTATCAAGGGATAACAAGCAATTGTTGATAAGAGCTGTTGCATCAAAGGGGTTAATAGTCTGTACCGATTCCCCATTACTGTTGAAGTACCACAATTCTCCCATTTGCTGGCCGATACAATCAATAAACGCCTTTAAAAGCAAGAAATACCCCGTCCTCTACTAACCGCTCATTAAGGGTCGTTAGAAAAGAAGAAACATCCTTACCTGTCCTAAAACCTCTTTAAAAATCTACGCTTATTACCGCCCACATCACTCGGGAACGGATAAGATTATAAGGCAAAATATCAAACGGTTGAAGAGACTACCGTCGTCCTTTGCTTAATGTACACTGTAATTCTATCACCGACGCATATAGTACAGGTTGTCCTTTGTATTATGTGAAGGGCCGGGGACACAGAGAAGGGGGGGGGGCACAGAGAAGGAGGGAGGGCACAGAGAAGGGGGG
>NC_091550.1:5116807-5120200 GCF_042767895.1 Penaeus vannamei
GAAATTTGAAATGGGTCTGGCATTTCTCTGTCAGTTTCTTTATCTATCAATTACTTATAAGAAATACTTAAAAGTAAATCAAAGGTATAGATTTATTTTTTCTTTGGCATCATTGCATGACTACATACACATTCACCCAGACGTTCATGTAGGGAACGTATCCTCCGCCTTTACTGACCGTGTTCTCTTCTCCAGAAAATGTTCGGAAAATCCTCATCTCGCAGGAATATTTGTCTTGACGAGAAATTCAAGATCAGTAAGAACAACTGCCTCGCCTTCTCCTTCGGGATCAACTACGACTTCTCCTTCGAGGATAGTTTAGGGAGATTCGGGTGCAAGGTACGACGATTCTGCTGTTAAAAACAACAATATATATATATATATATATATATATATATATATATATATATTTATATATATATTTATACATGTATATACATATTTGTAATACATATGTGTGTGTGAAATTTTTATCTGTAACTACACAAAATTGATAAACAAATAAATAAAAAAAGATAAATAAATGATAAATAATAGCTGAATTATGAATATATACATACATACATACATACATACATACATACATACATATATATATATATATATATTTTATATATATATACATATATATATATATATATATATATATATATATATATATATATATATATATATATATATATATATATATGTATAAGACCGCCGACAGGGGGGGGGGGGGTAGCCGAGTCAACGATGTGTATATATATATATATATATATATATATATATATATATATATATATATATATATATATATATATATATGAATCAGGATTATCAGAGAGTTCTAAGGAGGACTAATTCCTATTCCTCAGTTTCGTTTCCCACTGAAAGCAGGTCAATAATCACCTCATTAGTCCAATTAGCTCAGGTAGTTTTGAATTGGTTTGTTTAAGATTTGCATCTAGAAATATGTTTGTCTCTCTGAAATCGTGTAATTGTTGTATGTTCATTTCCTTAATTAATTTTCTTAATCAATATTCTGAATCACTATTCATTTCTTTTCGATTTCCTACGTTATGTCTTTTTTATATCTTATATCTACGTTACATCTGTTTTATATCTTATATCTTATATCTTTTTATATATTTAAATATTATATAATATCTTTTTATATATTTTTATATCTTATATCTTATATCTTTTTTATATCTTATATCTACGTTACATCTTTTCATAACTTATTTTTTATAACTTTATTTATCTTTTTTATATCTTTAATTTTTTTCATTTTCTTACGTGTTGGATTCGTTCTTTCTGCTCTGATACCTTTTATTTATTTATTTATTTTTGAACGTTTACAATCCCTCACGTTTCACAAATCTTTTGCGATCCGACTTTTTGTTTTTCTTTTTTTTCACATTTCTTTTTTGTATTCCTTTGTCAAAAGCTATCCTCCTTCTCCTTTCTCTCTTCTGTCTTTCTTTTCTCTCTCACTGTCTCTGTCTCTGTCTTGCTCTCTCTCTCTCTGTCTCTCTCTCTCTCTTTGTATCTATCTCTATCTGCCTCTCTCTCGCTCCCTTTCTCTCTCTCTTTCTTTCTCTCTCTCTCTCTCTCTCTCTCTCTCTCTTTTTCTCTCTCTCTCTTTGTATCTCTCTTCTGCTTCTGCCTCTCTCTCGCTCTCTTTGTATTACTCTCTCTCTCTCTCTCTCTCTCTCTCTCTCTCTCTCTCTCTCTCTCTCTCTCTCTCTCTCTCTCTCATTCTCACTTAGACACACAAACACACACACGTACCAGCACCTTCCTCTCAGCCTCCATGCCTCCCAGCCTTTCGTGGCCTCACAGCCCCCACCTCTCCTCCACAGGTCTTCGCCTACGACCCGACGATGAACAAGAAGGACCACCAGCGGTCGTCCAAAGTTCGGTTCATCGCGACCGGGATTTCGAACTATCAGGGGACGAAGTTGGTCGGAATGGGAAGTCGGTGGCATCAGAAGAAGGTGGGTTTTTTGGGCGATTTTTTGGGGGGGTGGGGTGGGGTGGAGGGGTGGGGGGATGGTTGGAGTGGGGGTGTGGGGGAAGGGTTGGGGTGTGGGGGGGGGTGTAGAGGGGGCTGATTGGCTGTGTGTGATGTGTGTGTTTGATTGTGTGTGTGTGTGTCTAGGTGACAGTGGTAGAGAGAGAGAGAGAAAGAGAAAGGGAGTAACAATAGTAGTCATTGGAAAAAAAACACACTATACATATCATTATCATCACTATTATCAGCACAACCACCACCACCAATCATCACCATTTCCCTCCCCTCCCCAGCCACCACCACCACCACCACACACGACCCCCATCCTCCTCACCCCAACCACACACAACACCCCTCCCCTACCACCACCACCACACACGACCCCCATCCTCCTCACCCCAACCACACACCACACCCCTCCCCTACCACCACCACACACGACCCCATCCCTCCTCACCCCAACCACACACAACACCCCTCCCCTACCACCACCACCACACACGACCCCCATCCTCCTCACCCCAACCACACACCACACCCCTCCCCAACCACCACCACACACGACCCCCATCCTCCTCACCCCAACCACACACCACACCCCTCCCCCTACCACCACCACACACGACCCCCATCCTCCTCACCCCAACCACCACCACCACACGGCCCCCATCCTCCTCACCCCACCCACACGCCGCACTTCCTCCCTTCCTCCGAGCCTCTCGACCTCTCCCACCTCCTCCCTCCCTTCCTCCGAGCCTCTCGACCTCTCCCACCTCCTCCCTCCCTTCCTCCGAGCCTCTCGACCTCTCCCACCTCCTCCCTCCCTCCCCGACAGGTGGACCGCTTCGAGAACCTGGTCAAGGACGCGGGCATGGAAGGGAAGCCCATTGACGTCGTGAAGCTGGACGTCGAGCTCTCCGAAGTCGACTTCATGCAGGATATGCTCTTCAACTCGCGCCACGTGCTGAGGAACGTCAAGCAGATCGCCATGGAGATTCACTCGGATTTAACGAGTATGGGGATTTTTTTTTTTTTTTTTTTTTTGCTGCGGTGTGATATGAGGATTTTATTATATTTTATTGGATTTTCATCTGGCCTTGATATGATACTCTTTGATGTGATGTGATTTAAGGATTTTTCATAGGATTTTTTGGCTTTGATATGACACGTTTCCGGATATCTTTTGATATGACATGTACATATAGATAGGAATTATCTTGCATTGATGAGAGACTCGTATATACATAGGGTTTCTATTACCATAACATGACACACGCATATACATAGGTTTTCTATGACATTATGACACATTTTCACACTGGATTTCACAGGCCAAGATGTGACACTCTTATACATTGGATTTCTCTGGCTATTATATGACACTTATATATTTA
>NC_091550.1:5125700-5128200 GCF_042767895.1 Penaeus vannamei
TCATCATTATTACTAGGATAATTAATTCAATTATCTCTAATATCAGCACCTGGAATTCTGGCTTTACCACTTAGAATACAAACCGACTCAGCATACGACCGGCCAAAAAAAGTATATATATATATTTATATATATATATATATATATATATATATATATATATATATATATATATATATATATATATATATATATATATATATATATATATATATATATATATATATATATATATATATATATATATATATATATATATATATATATATATATGCTCAATAATTAATCATAATCACACACACACACACAAAAATCAATTAATCAATAAAAAATAAAATAAAATGAATAATAAAATAAAATAAAATGAATAAAAGAATAAAATAGAATAAATAAAAAATAAAATAAAATGAATAAAAGAATAAAATAAAATTAATAAAAAATAAAATAAAATGAATAAAAAAAATAAAAAAAGGAATAAAAAAAAAAAAAAAAAAATCCTCCACCTAATTCGAACCCCCCCCTCTTCCCCCCCAACAGGTGCCGTCTGCGTGGAGTTAGGCGTAAGGTTCCCTCGAGGTGGGGGATTGTTCACCCAAGTCTACGCCACCTTAGGGGAGCTTCCGGCCGTTCTCGTCGCCAGCACACTCCTGCTCGACCTTACTCTCGTCCCAGCCATTGGTAAGGATCTTTTTCAAATATTTATTTCTCTTTTTATTTATTCGTATTTTAATTTTCCTTCTTTATTTATTTTTATTCATTTTTTTTTATTTTTTTTATATTTTTATTTTATTTTTTTAAATATTTTTATTTTATTTTATTTTTATATTTTTATTTTATTTTATTTTTATATTTTTATTTTTAATTTACTCTCTTTTTTATATTTTGATTTTATTGTTTATTTATTTATTTATTAAGGGTGGAAGATAGGTAAGGTTATTTATTTTTTTTATTTTAGGGAAGAGTGTAGGTGAGATATGTTTTTTTTTTTTTTTTTTTTTTTGAGGGGCGAGGCTAAAGGAAAGTATTTCTTTTTTTCTATTTTCAATTAAGGGAAAAGTAGGTTAGCTATGATTTTTTTTAAGTATAAGTATGGAATGATTTTTTTTCTAAAGGGTAGGTAAGGTATTCAGATTTCATTATTATTATCATAATCATTCTTCTTATTATTATTATTGTAATTTTTATTATTAGCATTGTTTTCATTACCATTATCATTTTTATTGTTATCATTATCATTACTTTTCTTTTTTCTTCCTCTTTTTTAAAAGAGATCTTATAAACCGTTGGCTCTGTACCCTTTGAGATAATATAATGTATACCATCATTCATAAATATTCTAATCATGATAGCATCACAGACAACGTACATTTTATTTCAACATAAATAATGAAACAACACTTTGATCTATAATCAGAGTCTATAAATGTAATAAATCCTTCATATCGGTGAGAAATGTTAAAGGAAAAACACCTGATCTCAATTTCAAATGAGCTTTGATATTTACTGTTATGCATGATAGAAGATTTAACATGATCATAGAAGATTTAACATGATCATAGAAGATTTAACATGATCATAGAAGATTTAGAATGATCATAGAAGATTTAGAATGATCATAGAAGATTTAGAATGATCATAGAAGATTTAGAATGATCATAGAAGATTTAACATGATCATAGAAGATTTAACATGATCATAGAAGATTTAACATGATCATAGAAGACTTAACATGATCATAGAAGATTTAACATGATCATAGAAGATTTAACATGATCATAGAAGATATAACATGATCATAGAAGTTTTAACATGATCATAGAAGATTTAACATGATCATAGATTTAACATGATCATAGAAGATTTAACATGATCATAGAAGATTTAGAATGATCATAGAAGATTTAGAATGATCATAGAAGATTTAGAATGATCATAGAAGATTTAACATGATCATAGAAGATTTAACATGATCATAGAAGATTTAACATGATCATAGAAGACTTAACATGATCATAGAAGATTTAACATGATCATAGAAGATTTAACATGATCATAGAAGATTTAACATGATCATAGAAGATTTAACATGATCATAGAAGATTTAACATGATCATAGAAGATTTAACATGATCATAGAAGATTTAACATGATCATAGAAGATTTAACATGATCATAGAAGATTTAACATGATCATAGAAGATTTAGAATGATCATAGAAGATTTAGAATGATCATAGAAGATTTAGAATGATCATAGAAGATTTAGAATGATCATAGAAGATTTAGAATGATCATAGAAGATTTAGAATGATCATAGAAGATTTAGAATGATCATAGAAGATTTAACATGATCATAGAAGATTTAGAATGATCATAGAAGATTTAGAATGATCATAGAAGATTTAGAATGATCATAGAAGATTTAGAATGATCATAGAAGATTTAACATGATCATAGAAGATTTAACATGATCATAGAAGATTTAGAATGATCATAGAAGA
>NC_091550.1:5186581-5189081 GCF_042767895.1 Penaeus vannamei
TCAACGCGGGAGATGGATATAGGGCCCAAGTATGATTGAAGCGTGTCTATTTGTTTGTGGTAGTGTCTATTTGAAGGTGATGATAAAGGTATATTTGAGTACATGACGACTTTTATCATCCTTTTCATCGCATTGTATTCTTATTATTGTGATGCTTTAGCGGTTTAAGCTAAAACTGCGTGTTAAGACATGATGGAAGGCTAAATATAATTATCAGATCAAAGTCCGTGATCGTTTACCTCGCACAACCCCCCCCCCCCTGTCAAGATCAATATTCATAACCCTTATCGCATCCAGAGAGCAGCTAAGAGTATTTCTTTGCCCTCTTTTGGTGACCTGTGACCACGCAGTGTTTGGGCGAGGAACAGGGTGAGGTAGGGTTATTGATTATGTCACACTCATTAGCCATGTCTGTGATCACTCATCTATGACAATTCAATGCTGGTGGTTGCACTAGCTCTTTAGTTAGTACTTGTGGAGGATGGCGAGGGGAGCTAATTTGTCCATCGGTCTATTGTGCAGTTTGTTTGTTTTTGCTACAAGCTTAAACACGGTGAATAGCTCTGTGACCTAACTCACTTCGGAAATGACCCGCTCTCGACCTGAGAAGGGGGAGGGGGGGTAACTAACACCTGTTATTGGATCAATACCTTGACCTCTGCCAGCATCTGGGTACACGTTTGTTTGTTTGTCTCTTCGTCTTCTTCCTTTTACATGTTCAGACATGAGGTATAGCCATTATCGTTGCTTTTGAGAAGAGGGGAGGGGGAGGCACCCTCCATATGTCTACTTTCTGTTATGACACGTCTGGTACGTATTAAGGGGATACCGCAGGTCCATAATGTGTTTGGATGAGGGGGGGGGGGGGTTAGGGGGAATGTGAATCACCTGTAACACCTACAGCTAGGTGCATGTTTGCCTGCTTCTTCTTCTCTTCACACACACACACACACACACACACACACACACACACACACACACACACACACACACACACACACACACACACACACACACACACACACACACACACACACACACACACACACACACATATATATATATATATATATATATATATATATATATATGTGTGTGTGTGTGTGTGTGTGTGTGTGTGTGTGTGTGTGTGTGTGTGTGTACATATATATATATATGTATATATATATATATATATATATATATATATATATATATATATATATATATATATATATATATATGTATATCTGTTCTTAGTCTATTTTCATTACAAATAATCGACGAATTACACGTCGAAATAGCTTACTTGTGTGTCATCACTGTGGATTCATCGGCAGTCTGTACTCTTCATAAAAAAGAATCTTTCCTTTTGAGCCGATTTTGCAAAACCTCCAAATCTATCACAACTCTTCATTTCGCCGAAACAATGTTGTCCTCCCTTGATGAAAACAAAATTGATGTCCAAGGCTGTAATTTGACGCGGTGAGTGAAAGAGAGAGAGAGAGAGAGAGAGAGAAGGGGAAGGAGGGAGGGAGAGGGAGAGAGGAAGAGAGAAAGAGGGAGAGGGAGAGGGAGAGAGATAGAGAGAGAGATAGATAGAGAGAGAGAGGAGGGGAGGGAAGGGAGAGTGAGATTATATTGGAATGATAATATAAAACACTAAAATGTTGTGTCACATCTTGCGAAGGAGTAAGTTGTTAGAGCCACTGAAACACCTCTCTTTCTCTCTCTCTCTCTCTCAATTTATCTGTCTCTGTCTGTCTGTCTGTCAGGTTCTATCTCTCTCTCTCTCTCTCTCTCTCTCTCTCTCTCTCTCTCTCTCTCTCTCTCTCTCTCTCTCTCTCTCTCTCTCTCTCTCTCTGTCTCTCTCTCTCTATGTCTCTCTCTCTCGCTCACTCTCCTTCGATGTGTATGTGGCTGGGTATGGGTGTCTGTCTGTGTGTATAATATAAGCAGAATTGAGGTTCAGAAGAGGAGTGACTTCACATCAGACAAGTCCCTTTTCCTCCTGACATGAAGCTTGCTCTCTCTATCCCTCTTCTCTTCTCTCTCTCTATCCCTCTTCCCTTCTTTCTCTCTTTCTCCCTCTTCCATTCTCTCTCTCCCCCTCCCATTCCCCTTCTTTCTCTCTCCCTCTCCAGCTCCCCCTCCTCACCTATCTCTCTCCCTCCCCTTTTCTCCCTCTCTCTCTCTTCCTCTCTTCCTCCATTCAAAATTAAACACTCGGTTAAACCAATAACAAGGAGCATATGAACCAAAAGCTACAAGACAAGTCACTGTATAGGGGAAAAAAAAAAACAAACGAAATATATCTTGCGTCAGTGAATCGACTTTCAAATGACCAATGAAGTGGTTTGGAAAAAGAAAGAAAAAAAATTATCGTCTAAAAAAGATATATATCCCATTCCAATAATTAATTCCCTTTTCCCTTCTCTCTCTTTCGTAAGACTCAAGTGATTCTGCCACCAAAGAGGAAGTGACGGCAAACATCTGTCATAGCATAACATCCCTTCACCAA
>NC_091550.1:5196581-5219081 GCF_042767895.1 Penaeus vannamei
ATACACACACACGTGTATACATATATATAGACACACATACAACCACACACACACACATACAATCACACAAACACGCGCGCTAACAAACACGCACATAAAAAAGCGAAAAAGCAATAAAAAAGAAAGAGAGAGAAGGAGAAAGGAAGAGAAGGAAAAGGCGAGAAGAGAAAATTCTCCCACAGGTTAATTTCCGGCTAAACTCCGCCTAGAATGGATCCAGATTAAGGTAAATATTAACCTTCAGAAATTTTTGATTGAGGTAATTTTGGGACAGGCGATGGCTGAGAAAATTCCATGAGATAATTTTTTTTTCTTTTTTTTTCCTTTTTTCTTAAGATGGGAAGACATTTCCGTAAAAGTAAGATTGGTGGAATTCGGTTTATTTATTTATTTTTCTTTATGAGAAATGATTATGATATTGGCAGTGGTGAAGAGAATGAAGGTGATAATAGGGATGATGATGATAATGATGATGATATTGATGATGATGATATTGATGATGATGATATTGATGATGATGATGATAATATTGATGATGATGATATTGATAATGAAGATGATTGATGATGATATTGATGATGATGATGATGATGTTTGATGATATTGATGATGATGATAATGATGATGATGATGATGTTTGATGATATTGATGATGAAAATGATGATGATGATGATGATGATTGATGATGATAATGATAATATTGATGATGATGATGATAATGATGATGATGATAATGATGATGATATTGATGATGACAATGATGATATTGATGATAATGATATTGATGATGTAATATCGATGATGGTAATATTGATGATGATGATATTGAGCATGATGATGATGTAGTAAATGACAATGATAATACCCGTCACTACTATTACTGCTGCTACAACTAGTAATAATAATTATTATCATTGTAATAGTGATAAAGATAATGATATTTACCGTAACAATATCAATGATAGAAATGTCAATATTAGTAAAATAACAACAATAATAAAGTTATTGAAAATTGTAACAATTATTTAAAGTTTACACCTTTATAAAACAGACTTTGTTCCCCGGTCGCAAAAAAAAATAATAATAATAAAAAAAAAATAAAAAAAAAATAACTTCAAATACTTTTCCTTCAAGTTCGAAGAATTGGTTGTTGCCCAAGGACCTCTAGCCATGTGTCCATGTTGTGTGATTTCCTTTGCAACATTTTTGGTTGTTATATATATTTTATTTAGTTATATAATAAAATATATATAACGTATACAGATATAATTTCTTTCACTTTACTGTATGATCTGATATCGGTAGGAAAGCCTTGTGAATACTGCCTGTTCCACATCTTTTTTTTCTTTCTTTCTTTTTCTTTTACTTCACCTTTTTCATCATCATTTTTTTCTTCTCCTCCTCATTCTTCTGCTTCTTCTTCTTCTTTTCCCCTTCTTCTTCTCCTTCTTTTTTCTTCTTCTTCTTCTCCTCGTTCTTCTTCTTCTTCTCCTTCTTCTTCTTCTCCATCTTCTTCTTCTTCTTTTTCTTTTCCCTCTTCTTCTTCTTCTTCTCCTCCTCCTCCTCCTCCTCCTCCTCCTTCTACTCCTTCTTCTTCTTAACCATCTTTTTCTTCATCATATCTTCTCCTCCTAGTTGTTTTGAAAGATGTCAAAGAGCATCTTAATGATAATTGTAATGAAGATCTCATTTCACGGAGTGGATGGCAGCATTACCAATCAATTTCTTATGCTCGGAGGATGTTCAAATGCCTTACCGTGATGACCCTCCAATTCCATCCCCTATCATTTAATCTATTTCATTTCCAATCTTCCGCATGGTCACCTCGCCAACTCCATAGCAAACTTCTTATGAAAGTATACTATTTATACTTCACGAAATCCGAAGGTTCTCTGCAGCGCTTCACATGCCAGGAGACATCCCAAGACTTCTCTCCTGTTGTTGGCGATGCTGTTCCCTCTCGTATCATGAAAAATGCCTCCCTTCTGATTGTACAGGCGGGGCTTTGTCGAAAAGATCTCCTGGCTTGTTCCTCCACTTCCCTTCGGGGCTTTGATGTCCGTGCCTTTTGTTGGGTTTGAAGGGATATTCTGGCTCGAGAATTTGGGAGGAACGGCCTCTCTGATGCTACTGTTGCTGCTGCTGCCACTGCTGTTGTTGCTGCTGCTGTCACTACTTGTTGTTGCTGCTGTCACTACTGCTGTTGTTGCTGCTGTTGTCACTACTTGTTGTTGCTGCTGCTGTCACTATTTGTTGTTGCTGTTGTCACTACTGCTGTTGTTATTGCTGCTGTCACTACTGCTGTTGTTGCTGCTGTCACTGCTTGTTGTTGTTGCTGCTGTCACTACTTGTTGTTGCTGCTGTCACTACTTGTTGTTGCTGCTGTCACTACTGCTGTTGTTGCTGCTGTCACTACTGCTGTTGTTGCTGCTGTCACTACTTGTTGTTGCTGATGTCACTACTTGTTGTTGCTGCTGTCACTACTTGTTGTTGCTGCTGTCACTACTGCTGTTGTTGCTGCTGTTGTCACTATTGCTGTTGCTGCTGCTGTCACTACTGCTGTTGTTGCTACTGTCACTACTGCTGTTGTTGCTGCTGTCACTACTTGTTGTTGCTGCTGTCACTACTGCTGTTGTTGCTGCTGTCACTACTGCTGTTGTTGCTGCTGTTGTCACTACTGCTGTTGCTGCTGCTGTCACTACTGCTGTTGTTGCTGCTGTTGTCACTACTGCTGTTGCTGCTGCTGTCACTACTGCTGCTGTTGATGATATTACTTTTACAAATAGCGCTACTTTTATTTGTGGTAATGCTATCAATATTATTCCTGTTACTGTGCTATAATTATTAAGGTTATTACTGTTGCTGCAAATAGAAGAAATACTTCCTTTTCCACTTCTATTATTATTTCTGCCTCATACTGTTACCTATATTGTTCATGCGACAAATATCTCTACTTCAGCTTATGATAATACTACTAATGTTACTAATAATACTACAACTACTACAACTACAGCTACTAGTACTATGCCAACTACAACTTCATATACAAATACTATTTTGACTACCATTGCTACTACCATTATTCGACAACCACTGCTACTACCAGTATTACTTCGACTACTACTGCTACTACCACTACTACTTCTATTACTACTGCTACTACCACTACTACTTCTATTACTACTGCTACTACCACTACCACTTCGACTACTACTGCTACAACCACTACCACTTCGACTACTACTGCTACTACCACTTCGACTACTACTGCTACTACCACTTCGACTACTACTGCTACTACCACTTCGACTACAACTGCTACTACCATTACTACTTCTATTACTACTGCTACTACCATTATTACTTCGACTGCTACTGCTACTACCACCACCACTTCTATTACTACTGCTACTACCACTACTACTTCTATTACTACTGCTACTACCACTACTACTTCGACTACTACTGCTACTACCACTACCACTTCGACTACTACTGCTACAACCACTACCACTTCGACTACTACTGCTACTACCACTTCGACTACTACTGCTACTACCACTTCGACTACTACTGCTACTACCACTTCGACTACTACTGCTACTACCACTTCGACTACTACTGCTACTACCACTTCGACTACTACTGCTACTACCACCACAACCTCGACTACTACTACTACTACCACTACTACTTCTATTACCACTGCCACTACCACTACTACCTCGACTACTACTGCTACAACCACTACCACTTCGACTACTACTGCTACTACCACTACCACTTCGACTACTACTGCTACTACCACTACCACTTCGACTACTACTGCTACTACCACTTCGACTACTACTGCTACTACCACTACCACTTCGACTACTACTGCTACAACCACTACCACTTCGACTACTACTGCTACTACCACTTCGACTACTACTGCTACTACCACTTCGACTACTACTGCTACTACCACTTCGACTACAACTGCTACTACCATTACTACTTCTATTACTACTGCTACTACCATTATTACTTCGACTGCTACTGCTACTACCACCACCACTTCTATTACTACTGCTACTACCACTACTACTTCTATTACTACTGCTACTACCACTACTACCTCGACTACTACTGCTTCTCCCACAATTACAGCAATTTCCTTATTGTCAAACAGTAACCACCAACCCAGCCCTTCTAACCAAACCAGCCCCTTCATCTTCTAATTAACTTATGACAGATATAACATTATTCTCGGCGATATAACCATTCAGTGAGCCACGTTATTAGCCGATAGTGAAGTCATGAACGAAATTTAGGGGGAGGCAGTGACGTCATACACGGAATTTCAGCATAGTGTGACTCTATAATTGATAAAAGGAATATGTTTTAATGCTATTACATAGACTGATATAAAAAAAAAAATACAAATATAAGAAACAAATGACTAAACTGATAACTGAATTTAAAAAAAAGAAGAACAGAGAGAGAGAGACAAAAGACAAATAACCGAATCTAATAAAAGGAGGAGAGCAACAGAGAGAGACAAAAGAAAAAGAAGAGAAAGAATAATAATGGAGAACAGAGAGAGACAAAAGAAAAAGAAGAGAAAGAAGAATAATTCAAGAAAGTGAACGAAGGGAATAGACGAACTTGATCCAGTTAAGACGGAGATGAAAATGAAATACAAGCGAGGGAGACGGATAAATCACGGAAGAGAGGGAGGAGCAAATAAGAGAGGGGAGAAGGAACGTGGGAAGACGCAGGACGAAAGAAAGAAATATGATTTATGGATGAAAAAAAATGGTGAAAAATAGTTCCAAAACTCTGCGGATATCCATCTATCTATCTATCTATCTATCTATATCTATCTATCTATCTATCTATCTATCTATCTATCTATCTATCTATCTATCTATCTATATCTATCTATATATCTATCTATCTATCTATCTATCTATCTCTATCTATCTGTCTACATATATGTATATATCTGAGCTCTGTGTGTCTGTCCGTTTGTCCGCTATGATAAAAGGAGGTAAAAACATCGTCTTTGGGACTTTTACAGGCAGCTATACATTGTGTGTGTGTGAGAGAGAGAGAGAGAGAGACAGAGAGAGAGATAATAAAAAGAATACTGATGATGATGATGATGATAATGATGATGATGATAATAAGAAATGATAATGATAGCGATGATGTTGAAATAAAAGTACTAAGATGATACTAATGATAATAACTGAGGATAATGATGAACATAACACGATAAAAGTGAGGATAATGATGAATATAACACAAATTATACCAGTAATAACACCAATAACAACAATGCCAATCCTTTCTATAAGAACCGCTGGTGCCTTAAACCCAATCAACATAACTGGTCCGAATCAACAAACTCAGGATTCACTTCAAAGCTGAATTTCCTCTGACTTCAAAGGAGAGTTCAACCCTAAAGCACTTGCATTACTTGGAAGCTGTTGCGATCAGTCGTCTATCTATCTGTCTGTCGGTTTATTTATCAATGAATCTGTCTTTGTATCTAGGTGTGTGTGTGTATGTGTGTGTGTGTGTGTGTGTGTGTGTGTCTGTGTGTATGTGTGTGTGTGTGTGTTTGTGTGTGTGTCTGTGTGTGTGTGCGTGTGTGTGTGTGTGTGTCTGTTTTGAGACTTCAATTCAAACCACGACTAATGCAAGCCTTTGAGAAACTCTCCCTCTCTCTCTCTCTCTCTCTCTCTCTCTCTCTCTCTCTCTCTCTCTCTCTCTCTCTCTCTCTCTCTCTCTCTCTCTCTCTCTCTCTCTCTCTCTCTCTCATTCTCTCTCTCTCTCTCTCTCTCTCTCTCTCTCTCTCTCTCTCTCTCTCTCTCTCTCTCTCTCTCTCTCTCTCTCTCTCTCTCTCTCTCTCTCTCTCATCTTCTCTCTCTCTCTCTCTCTCTCTCTCTCTCTCTCTCTCTTTCTCTCTATCTCTCTCTCTCTCTCTCTCTCTCTGTCTCTGTCTCTGTCTCTGTCTCTGTTTCTATCTCTGTCTCTCTCTGTCTCTCTCTCTCTCTCTCTCTCTCTCTCTATCTCTCTCTCTCTCTCTCTCTCTCTCTCTCTCTCTCTCTCTCTCTCTCTCTCTCTTAATGGTGTCAAAAATTAAGACAATTTTGTGTTTGTTTTCCTGCAGGAGTACGGGTTGTAGGAAAGGTATCTAGAGCTATGGATAATTTGGGTTATATTTCTTTTTTCCCTTTAAATTTATTGTGGACCATGAATATATATAATAATAAGATATGATAATAATAATATATCAATATAATATGATAATAATAATATGGTAATATAACATGATAATAATAATATGATAATATGATATAATAATTATCTTTATTTTGTATGTTCTATATTTCTTTACGTTTTTTTATGTTTTTTTCCCCTTCTTGTATTCATCATTATCATTTTTTCCCCTGTTTTTATGAGAAGGAGTCTTACATTCTCATTAGTAGCTTCCCAACTCGCAAAGTATAGGATTCAAAGGAGTTTCCAGCGCCTCCCAAGGGTATCGTGGTGTGACGCTCTTCTCAGGCCTAGGCGCAAACAAGACGTCTATGAAGACCTAAGAGTCTTTGTAGGAGGAGACTATGTCAGGCCTCTTTCTGTCTGGGGTCACTTTTATTCGGGTGATTAATCTATCTGTTTCTTGATTTATTTCTCTTGATTTATGTCTGTGTCTGTGTCTGTGTCTCTGTCTCTGTCTCTGTCTCTGGCTCTCGCTCTCTCTCTCTCTTGTTCTCGCTCCCTCTTGCTCTCTCTCTCTCTCTTGCTCTCGCTCTCTCTCTTGCTCTCTCTCTCTGTCTCTCTCTTGCTCTCGCCCCCCCTCCCTCTCTCTCTTTCTCTCTCTCTCATTTCACTTCAAGAAACCCAGACAGATAAGCAAGTAAATAAATCTAGATAATAATACCTGCATATTCCGTGTTTATTTTTCTAGATTATACTTTTTTTACCAGCCATTAAAGAATTAGTTGCTGCTGTCTCTCAAAAAAATAAAAATAAATAAATAAATAAATAAATAAGAAAAATTGAAAAAAACTCATGTACAAGTCAACATTTAGGAAGAGTATCATGAGGACAAGTGAAGGATGGGGGAAGACGAAGACGAAAGGGGAAGCAATAACAAGATGATGATTACAGAAAGAAGAAAGATTTCGCAAGAAGAGTCAAGGGGAAATGGAAGAGAAGAGAGGGGAAACTTGATAAAAAAAAAAAAAAAAAAAAAAAGAATAGTCTGATGATACGAACAAGACCCTGCTGGAACAAGACCCATTGTACACGGAAGCAAGTCTCCAAGTCCCCTTAGGCGAGGGGAGACAGAATGAAAAATAGGGTGGGGGAGGGTAGGGGAAGAGTGTTGAAGAGAGAGAGAGATAGGGTGGAGAGGGAGGGTGGGAGGGGAAGTGGAGGGAGAAGGGAGGGGGAGGGTAGAGGAGGGGTGAGAGAAAGAGAGAGAGTGAGAGAGAGAGAGAGAGAGAGAGAGAGAGAGAGAGAGAGAGAGAGAGAGACAGAGAAAGAGAGAGAGAGTGGTCTAGAGGGAGAGAGAGAGTGAGACACAGGCAGACAGACAGAGAGAGAGAGAGAGAAAAATTACAAGAAATAGAGAAAGCTTAGTAGAGAAAGAAATAAAAAGAGAGGTGAGAACAAGAAAGAAAGATAATAAGAAAGAGAACTAGCCAGAGACAATGAAAATAGTAAGGAGAAGCGAGCGAGCGAGAGAGAGAGAAAGAGAGAGAGAGAGAGAGATAGAGAGAGAAAGATCAAGAGAAAGAGAGAGAGAGAGAGAGCGAAAGAGCGAGAGAGAGAGAGAGAGAGAGAGCGAAAGAGCGAGAGAGAGAGAAAGAGAGAGAAAGAAAGAAAGACAGATAAAGAGAAAGATCAAGAGCAAGAGAGAGAGAGAGCGAAATGGAGAGAGAGAGCGAGAGAGAGAGAGAGAGCGAGCACCACTCTTCACCAAACAACCCAGACAAAGGGACTAGACTGACCCCCAGGCATAAGAGTGAAGGGTCTTTCTCCCTCACGCTGCCAGGGATCAATCCAAAACCTTTTCTTCTTCAACGGTGAGAGATTTCAGGCAGAAAGTCCCTCTCCTTTTAAGCGTGGTGGTTCTCCTTCAGCTTAATCTGTTGCGCTGTTGTGCTTGTCTACATTTCCCTGTTGGTATATATCTATTTCTGTATTTATCTGTCTATGTCTATCTGTTTATTTACCTATCTGTTTATCTATCTGTCTTTCTCTGCCTGTCTGTCTGTCTCTGTCTCTGTCTCACTCATTCTCTCTCTTTCTCTCTTTCTCTCTCTCTCTCTCTCTCTCTCTCTCTCTCTCTCTCTCTCTATCTATCTATCTATCTATCTATCTATCTATATATATATATATATATATATATATATATATATATATATATGTGTGTGTGTGTGTGTGTGTGTGTGTGTGTGTGTGTGTGTGTGTGTGTGTGTGTGTGTGTGTGTGTTTGCGTGTGTGCGTGTGTGTGTGTCTGTGTGAATGTGTGTGTGTGTGCGCCGTTTATTAAGCGGATGTTCTTCTCATATCCTTGGGTTTCCTAGAAAAGGAATGAACTATGAATGGAGATCTTCACAATGCATCCCTCGTATTGTGAAGATCTCCATTCTCATTCATAGCTTTCCCACATTTGTCAACATGAATAAGGTTCACTGGATCTCTGTTTGTTGTGTGGATAATGAGCTCTGTCGTGGAGGTAATTCCTGTTTTGAACGCTGGTTCTACTGCTGAGAAAGATGGATTGTGGATTATTTCATGTGGATGTTCATAATGCTGGATGTGTGGATTATTTCATGTGGATGAATATGAGGGATTTGTGGATCGGTTCGTGTTTATGAGTATGAGAGATTTGTGGATTATTCCATGTGGATAATGAGGGTATTTTATATGGATGATATGGATAATATTGAAAGAGACATGGATCCTTGCATATGGACTATAATGAGAAATTTATTGATATTTTCATGTGGATGGTTATAAAAGAGTTATGGATTATTTCATGTGGATAATACACATACTATTCTAGTTGGTTAATAATATATGGCTACTGCAACCGCTTTTACCAATACTACTACTACTACTGCTACTATTACTGATATTACTACTGCTGCTGCTATTACTACTATTACTACTGCTATTACTACTGCTATTGCTACTATTACTACTGCTATTACTACTATTACTACTGCTATTGCTACTATTACTACTGCTATTACTACTATTACTACTATTACTGATATTACTACTGCTGTTGCTATTACTACTATTACTACTGCAATTACTACTATTACTGACATTACTACTGCTGCTGCTATTACTACTATTACTGACATTACTACTGCTGCTGCTATTACTACTATTACTGACATTACTACTGCTGCTGCTATTACTACTATTACTGACATTACTACTGCTGCTGCTATTACTACTATTACTACTGCCATTACTACTATTACTACAACTGCTAATATTACTACTATTACTACTGCTGCTGCTGCCACTATGGCTAATTATGATCATGATAATTATAATCATAATGATGGCTATAATTATGATGACAATGAAGATAATGATAACGATAATAATAATGGTGATAATAACGCTAATATTAATGATATCAATGATAATTATGATAATGATGACACTAACATAGTAATGAAAATAATTATTATAGATATTATGAAAATGAAAACGATAATGATGATAATATTAATGATGATAATAATGTCAGTAATATCGATGATAACAACAACAATGTTGATAATAGAATGATAGTGATGATAATATCAATAATAGTGATAATCATAAAATGATAATAACAACAATGGAAATGCTAATAATAACAATAATGACACGGATGAAAATAACAGTAATAATGATGATAATAATACCAATAATAGTGATAATAATGACAATTACAGTAATAATGAAGGTAAGAAAAAATGATAATGATAATAATAGTGATATATCAATGACAAATCATGAAAATAATAACAACAATGATGTTAACAATAATAACAAGAATAATACCAGTAACAATAGCAACCATGTCATAGGATAAAGATCAGTGTTTACTTCACGAACTGTACTTAAGAGCCAAAACAGTATTTACTTTCGAAAGACTTTGGTTCTAAAATGTAGTTGGCTGTTACACCGAGTGGATGCTCTCCCTTTTAATTTCAGACCGTTGCTGTTGGATTAATAACAAAACTGATGAATGATAATGAATATAATGATAATGATAATAATGATGATAATGATAATAGTAATAATAATGGTGATAGTGGTGATTATAATAATGGTAATGATAATGATGATGATAATGATAATAATAATGATGATAAAGATGATAATAGTAATAATAATGATGATAATAGTAATAATGATAATGATAATAATAGTAATGATATTGATAATGATAATAATTCCAATGATAATGAAGATGATAATGATGATGATAATGGTAATAATAATAATTGCAGGGATGGTAATAATGACAATAATAATGATTATAGTGATAATAATAATGATAATAATCATATCAATAATGATAGCAATGGTAATGATGATTAATTCTGTATGATTATCATTGATCACTATTAAAGTTTGATTAACTTATTATATATGCTTTAAGATATACTTAATGAAACATCTGATAATATATATCCAATGATCGTACCAATAATATCAGTAATAGTAATGATACTCATCATGATAATAATAATTAAGGAAAACAACAATAAAAGATTATATCACCAGTTCTACTTTCCTTCACTTTTAATACAATTTCACCTTAATAGTTGTTTTGAGAATTATCGTGAATCTGACATACATTTTCATGTTCTGTGTATGTACAAACAGTTATATGTCAGTATGTGTAAATATGTATGTATGTTTAATGTGATATACATTTTTCTATTCCGTGTACGTACAAACACCTACATGTCAGTGTGTATAATTATGTGTGTATGTTTAATCTGATATACATTTTCATATTCCGTGTATGAACAAACACCTATATATCAGTGTGTATAAATGTGTATGTATGTTTAGTCTGATATACATTTTCATATTCCGTGTACGTACAAACACCTATATATCAGTGTGTATAAATATGTATGTATGTTTAATCTGATATACATTTTCATGTTCTGTATACGTACAAACACCTACATGTCAGTGTGTATGAATATGTATGTATGTTTAATCTGATATACATTTTCATGTTCTGTATACGTACAAACACCTACATGTCAGTGTGTATAAATATGTATGTATGTTTAATCTGATATACATTTTCATATTCCGTGTACGTACAAACACTTATATATCAGTGTGTATAAATATGTATGTTTAATCTGATATACATTTTCATATTCCGTGTACGTACAAACACTTATATATCAGTGTGTATAAATATGTATGTTTAATCTGATATACATTTTCATATTCCGGGTATGAACAAACACCTATATATCATTGTGTATAAACATGTATGTATGTTTAATCTGATATACATTTTTCTATTCCGTGTACGTACAAACACATATATCAGTGTGTATAAATATGTATGTATGTTTAATCTGATATACATTTTCATATTCCGTGTACGTACAAACACCTATATATCAGTGTGTATAAATATGTATGTATTTTTATATTCCTCGACATACGCAGGCAAATACCGTGTACCGAGAGAGGATTGCGAGAGAGACCCAGGTGTTGGGCGCACGTGGGAGAGATGTAGCACCTGTGTTAGAATATCCAGGGTGGGTTTATGGCCGTGTGTGTGGTAGGTGCTGTACCTGAGTGTAAGTCGAGATACCGATTGTGAAAAAGGACAACAGAAAGAATGCTGTTGCTGTACGAGGCGATTTTGTGATAGATAAATAGATAGATAAATAAATAGAAATGATAGCAATGTGGGAAAAATAACAGAACGGTCTGGAATTTGAAAAGTTTTATTTTCATAATGGAACGTCTGCTTCACATTGCTGGATCCGTGTGAAAAGTTTCAGGTCAGTTCCGTGTTTGGGATTCTAACAAGTTCTCTATTCTGAAACAAATACCATAGGGTAAAGAGACCGAGTGGGAAAAAAGACAACGAAGACAATGCTGTTGCGAGGCGGTCGTGTGATACCCCCTCCCCCCCCCCAAAAAAAAAAGAGAGAGAGAAAAAGCAAATATAACAGCGTAGAAAAAGGAAGGAAAAAATAAGCCAAAACAATGCTACTCTACCAGGCGATTGTATGATAAAAAAGAAAGATAAAAAAAGAAAGAATGAAAAGGGAGGAAAAAAGGGACTCGAAACGTTTATTGACGGACGCGAAACAACGTTCCTTTTACACGGAGGAAAGAACGTTTTCACAGCGAGGGAGTGTAAGTACACGAGAGGGGAAGACAAAGACTGAGTCAAAGAGGATCAGGGAGAGAAAGAGGAAAGTGTTGGCAGGTTGGAAGTCTCGCTCTGAGGGAAAATATGGGATGGAAATGATGGAGAAATGAAGTCTGTGGTTAATGATAGAAATATATCTGTAAAGATTTCCCGTACAAATGTGTTTGAAACATGGACTTAAAACTAAAAAGAAAAAGAAAGAAAGAAAAAAATATATACTTGATCCAAATGCCCGATCTATATTTTCCCTGGCATCGAAGTTCACAAACACACACATACATCAGAAAGACACGCACGCACACACATACATACACAAACACACGCCCAAACAAACACACACACGCACACAAACACGCAAACAAACGCACACACACAACAGAAAGATACAGATGTATCACCTTAAAACCTTAACGGATGGAAACCAAACATCAAACTTCAGGATATGACTCGAGGGAGACAGAAAGTGACCCACGATTAATTTCATCATTTTCCACACTCATCATACCAGTTATTTAGAGAATCATCGCTATTTTCAGATGCAGGTTCATACCCTGTGTATGTACAGACGCGTATCTGAGTGTGTGAATGTATGTAGGTTTATGTGTTCATATCCTATGTATGTACAAACGCGTATTTGCGTGTATGAATGTATGTAGGTTTTTATGTTAATATCCTGTGTATGTACAAACGCGTATTTGCGTGTGTGAACGTATGTAGGTTCATATGTTCATATCCTGTGTATGTACAAACGCGTATCTGCGTGTGTGAATGTATGTAGGTTTCTGTGCCTCGATTGTGTATTTACAAACAGTGTGTGTACCGGAAGGGGATGCCAAGAGAGCCTCAGGTGCCACGAACAGGCTCCGAGAAATATGGAGGTATCCTAGGCAGCTTTACGGCCGTGTGTGCAGTAGGTGCTGTACCTGCAGTGCAAGCGAGGTGAAGGTGGGAGTAAATGTGGGAGATAGTTGAGGGGGGAGGGAGAGGAAGGGAGAGGGAGGGAGAGGGAGAAAGAGAGAGAGAGGTGATGGTGGGAGGAAAAGTGGGGGATAGGGGAGGGAGAGGGTGGGAGAGGAAGGGAGAGGGAGGAAAGGAGGGTGAAAGAGAGAGAGAGAGAGAGAGGGAAATAGAGGAGGATAGTTTGAGACTGATGTAAACAGAAACGGGTGTAGGATTATAGGAAGAGAGAAAGAGAGAGTTGTAGGAAAGGAAAGCTAGCAATATACCGAACTTCGAAGGAGAGTGAGTGTATGAGACTGCTTTAGATACCAATGGGCCTCGGTCTCTTATCTCTATTGACAAATAACTCCAGAATTTATCAGCAAAGAGGCATACACAAGCACACACACAGACACACACACACACACACATATATGCATAAACACCCACAAGGAAACACGCACAAAGTCAAAGAAAAGCACACACACATACACACATTTCTATGTATAAACACCCACAAGGACACACGCGCACAAATATACATACATGCACGCAAACACATATATAAGTATCCGCAAGGCTACATACAAACACACACAAGGACACCAACACAGTTAAATATGTCTCGAGAAAAGTACTTCACTGACTGCACGTAGAAAACACGTCAGAATCTTGGGGAAACGGAGTGTATTTTCCATTTCAAAAGAATCACGAAGACAAGTTGCTTGAAAGTCGTATCCAAGGTGCGTGTGTGTGTGAGGTCTTTCTCTTCTTTTTTTTGCTTGCCTTCTCTTCATATCTTTGTCTGGTCCCTTAATCGTTGGGTTTCCACGCTTTTTTGTCTCTTTTTCTAATTTCCTTTCCCTCTCCATCTCTTTCTTTGTTCCTCCTCTTCCTATCCCTCTATTTCTATGGCTCCCTCTCCTCTTTCTGTGTCTCTCTCACTCTCTGTTTCTCTTTTCTTCTCCTTCTCTTCCTCAGCTTCCCTATCCCCTTTCTATTAGTCACTGTCTCTTCCTCCTTTATCTCTCAATTCCTCCTTTCTCTCTATTTCTTTATGTATGCCTTCCTCCCTTCCCTTCTCTCTATCTTTGTTTTCTAACCGTTCTTTACTAGAAATATATATAGAGCCTTCACATGAGATCATTCAGTCGAAAAAATAAAAATAAAATAACGGTCTGGAATTCCTAAACTTTTATTTTCATAATGGAACATCTGCTTCACATTGCTGGATCCGTGTGAAAAGTTTCAGGTCAGTTCCGTGTTTTGGATTCTAACAAGTTCTCTATTCTAAAACAAATACCATAGGGTAAAGAGACCGAGTGGGAAAAAAGACAACAAAAACAATGCTATTGCGAGGCGGTCGTGTGATACTCCCCCCCCCCCTCAAAAAAAAGCAAAAAACAAATATAACAGCGTAGAAAAAGGAAGGAAAAAATAAGCCAAAACAATGCTAATCTGCCAGGCGATTGTATGATAAAAAAGAAGGATAAAAAAAGAAAGAATGAAAAGGGAGGTAAAAAAAAGGACTCGAAACGTTTATTGACGGGGGCGAAACAACGTTCCTTTTACACGGAGGAAAGAACGTTTTCACAGCGAGGGAGTGTAAGTACACGAGAGGGGAAGACAAAGACTGAGTCAAAGAGGATCAGGGAGAGAAAGAGGAAAGTGTTGGCAGGTTGGAAGTCTCGCTCTGAGGGAAAATATGGGATGGAAATGATGGAGAAATAAAGTCTGTTGTTAATGATAGAAATATATCTGTAAAGATTTCCCGTACAAATGTGTTTGAAACATGGACTTAAAACTAAAAAGAAAAAGAAAAGAAAAAAAAACGAAAGAAAGAAAAAGAAAAAGAAAAAAAAAAAAAATATATATATATATATATATATATGTATATATATATATACATTGTCGATCCAAATGCCCTATCTATATTTTCCCTGGCATCGAAGTTCACAAACACTCACATACATCAGAAAGACACGCACACACACACATACATACACAAACACACGCCCAAACAAACACATACACATACGTACACACAAGCACGCAAACAAACGCACACACACAACAGAAAGATACATATATATCACCTCAAAACCTTAACGGATGGAATCAAAACATCAAACTTCAGAATATGACTCGAGGGAGACAGAAAGTGACTCACGCTTAATTTCATCATTTTCCACATTCATCATACCAGTTATTTATATTAACACCAGTAATTTTGAGAATCATCGCTATTTTCAGATGCATGTTCATACCCTGTGTATGTACAGACGCGTATCTGCGTGTATGAATGTATGTAGGTTTATGTATTCATATCCTATGTATGTACAAACGCGTATCTGCGTGTGTGAATGTATGTAGGTTTCTATGCCTCGATTGTGTACTTACAAACAGTGTGTGTACCGGAAGGGGATGCCGAGAGAGCCTCAGGTGCCAAGAACAGGCTCCGAGAAATGTGGCACCAACGTGGAAGTATCCTAGGCAGTTTTACGGCCGTGTGTGCAGTAGGTGCCGTACCTGCAGTGCACGCGAGGTGAAGGTGGGAGGAAAAGTGGGGGATAGTTGAGGGGGGAGGGAGACAGAGGGAGAGGGAGAAAGAGAGAGAGGTGATGGTGGGAGGAAAAGTGGGGGATAGGGGAGGGAGAGGGTGGGAGTGGAAGGGGGAGGGAGGAAAGGAGGGAGAAAGAGGGAAATAGAAGAGGATAATTTGAGACCGATGCACACAGAAACGGGTGGGGGATTATAGGAAAAGAGAAAGAGAGAGTTGTAGGAAAGGAGAGGCAGCAATATACTGAACTTCGAAGGAGAGTTAGTGAATGAGACTGCTTTAGATACCAATGGGCCTCGGTCTCTTATCTCTGTTAACAAATAACTACAGAATTTATCAGCAAAGAGGCATACACAAGCACACACACACACACACACACACATATATATATATGCATATACACCCACAAGGACACACGCACAAAGTCAAAGAAAAGCACACACACATACACATTTCTATGTATAAAAACCCACAATGACACCCGCGCAAATACACACACACACACACAAAGAGACACATACAAACACACACAAGGACACCAACACAGTTAAATATGTCTCGAGAAAAGTACTTCACTGACTGCACGTAGAAGACACGTCAGAATCTTGGGGAAACGGAGTGTATTTTCCATTTCAAAAGAATCACGAAGACAAGTTGCTTGAAAGTCGTATCCAAGGTGCGTGTGTGTGTGAGGTCTTTCTCTTGTTCTTTTGCTTGCCTTCTCTTCATATCTTTGTCTGATCCCTTAATCGTTGGGTTTCCACGCTTTTTTGTCTCTTTTTCTAATTTCCTTTCCCTCTCTTTCTCTATGTCCCTCTCCATCTCTTTCTTTGTCTTAGTCTCCCTATCCCTCTATTTCTATGGCTCCCTCTCCTCTTTCTATGTCTCTCTCCCTCTCTGTTTCTCTTTTCTTCTTCTCTTTCTCAGCCTCCCTATCCCCTTTCTATTTGTCTGTCTCTTCCTCCTTCTTTATCTCTCTATTCCACCTTTCTCTCTATTTCTTTATGTATGCCTTCCTCCCTTCCCTTCTCTCTATCTTTGTTTTCTAACCGTTCTTTACTAGAAATATACATAGAGCCTTCACATGAGATCATTCAGTCGAAAAAATAAAAATAAGATAACGGTCTGGAATTCCTAAACTTTTATTTTCATAATGGAACATCTGCTTCACATTGCTGGATCCGTGTGAAAAGTTTCAGGCCAGTTCCGTGTTTTGGATTCTGACAAGTTCTCTATTCTAAAACAAATACCATAGGGTAAAGAGACCGAGTGGGAAAAAAGGCAACAAAAACAATGCTGTTGCGAGGCGGTCGTGTGATACCCCCACCCCCCAAAAAAGCAAAAAACAAATATAGCAGCGTAGAAAAAGGAAGGAAAAAATAAGCCAAAACAATGCTACTCTACCAGGCGATTGTATGATAAAAAAAGATTTAAAAAAAAGAATGAAAAGGGAGGAAAAAAAGGACTCGAAACGTTTATTGACGGGGGCGAAACAACGTTCCTTTTACACGGAGGAAAGAACGTTTTCACAGCGAGGGAGTGTAAGTACACGAGAGAGAAAGACAAAGACTGAGTCAAAGAGGATCAGGGAGAGAAAGAGGAAAGTGTTGGCAGGTTGGAAGTCTCGCTCTGAGGGAAAATATGGGATGGAAATGATGGAGAAATATTCTGTTGTTAATGATAGAAATATATCTGTAAAGATTTCCTGTGCAAATGTTTTTTGAAACATGGACTCAACGCTAAAAAGAAAGAAAAGAAAAACAAAAGAAAAAAAGAAAGAAAGAAAGAAAAAAAATATATATATATAAATAAATAAATAGATAAATAAATAAATAAATAAATAAATATATATATATATATATATATATATATATATATATATATATATATATATATATAGTCGATCCAAATGCCCTATCTATATTTTCCCTGGCATCGAAGTTCACAAACACACACATACATCAAAAAGACACGCACGCACACACATACACAAACACACGCTCAAACAAACACATACGCACGCACAAGTCTCGCACTGAAGAAAAATATTTCATGAGAAAGGGTGAAAAAATATTTTATGGTGTTTATTATGGAAAATTGGGACTCGGAAGCTGAACGGAAGAGAAAAAGAAATAGGACATAAAGGTGATCGGTCCCAATGGTCCGTGACATAGAAGTTCACACACACACACACAGCGTCAGAAAGATACACGCACATACAGACGCACACACAAACACAGGCACACACACACACGCACAAACAAACACATACACACACACGCGCACAAACAAACACATACACACTAACAGAGACGCACAAACAAACACATACACACACACACACACGCACAAACAAACACAGACACACACACAGACGCACAAACAAACACATACACACACACACACGCACAAACAAACACATACACACACACAGACGCACAAACACATGCACACGCACACAGATACATATGTATATGTATGTATGTATTTATGTGTGTATGTATGTATATGTGCGTGTACTTTGCATGCATAGCAGTGTCTACAAATATCCATATGCATGGATCCTTCTCTTTGTTTATTCATATCTCTCTATATGTCTTTCTATATCTGTCTATCTGTCTACATATATACATAATACGTGTGCGTGTGTGCGTGTGTGTGTGTGTGTGTGTGTGTGTGTGTGTGTGTGTGTGTGTGTGTGTGTGTGTGTGTGTGTGTGTGTGTGTGTGTGTGTGCGTTGTGTGTATAAGACTCTCACACACACGCATTGTGTCTGTTTCTGTGGGCGAGTGTGTGGGTGTGTCTGTGTGCGTTGTGTGTATAAGACTCTCTCACACACACACACATTGTGTCTGTTTCTGTGGGCGAGTGTGCTGGTGTGTCTGTGTGCGTTGTGTGTATAAGACTCTCACACACACGCACATTGTGTCTGTTTCTGTGGGCGAGTGTGTGGGTGTGTCTGTGTGCGTTGTGTGTATAAGACTCTCACACACACACACACTGTGTCTGTTTCTGTGGGCGAGTGTGTGGGTGTGTCTGTGTGTCTGTGTGCGTTGTGTGTATAAGACTCTCACACACACGCACATTGTGTCTGTTTCTGCGGGCGAGTGCGTGGGCGTCTAAGCATATGCGTAAAAGCGTGTTCATTTACCTTGGAAATCGAAATGCATCACGAGGTTCATGTTTCTGACATGTTGACAAACAAGAAATAGGAGCCTTACATTTTAAGCCATCGCGCTGCTTGCATTTTGGCTTCTTTTTCCATTTTTGTCTGCCTTTTTTCCCCTGTTTTGCATTTTGTAATTTTTGTTATTTCGTTTATATTTCTTATATTCTCTTATATAAGTCTCTCTCTCTCTCTCTGACTCCATATATGTATACATATATATATATATATATATATATATATATATATATATATATATATATATATATATATGTATGTATGTATATTATATATATATATATATATATATATATATATATATATATATATATATATATGTGTGTGTGTGTGTGTGTGTGTGTGTGTGTGTGTGTGTGTGTGTGTGTGTGTGTGTGTGTGTGTGTGTGTGTATCTACGTGTCTGCCTGCGTGACCTAAGAAAAAATGAAATATATATATATATATATATATATATATATATATATATATATATATATATATATATATATATACATATACATATACTGGATGCGTGCTCATTTGTTTATCTTAATAACTGCAATACTAGACTCGTTAATCCTCACCTTTTTTACCAACTTCCCTCCAGAAAAAGAAAGAAAGAAAAATTCAGACAAAAACCATCAATGACATGAGGACAAAAAGCTCAAATCCTCAAAGCCTCTCGCTGTCGGAAACGCATCCAGCGATCTCATCTCCTCCGCTAATCTTTATCATCCGCGTTCATCCAGAGCATTTCGCAATTAATTAGACACGACTTCACCATTAGCGGCGAGTCGGCTCCCTGTCGCGTCGCGGGGGGGAGAAGGGGTGGGGGTGGGGGGGTGAAGGAGGCGGATGAGGAGGAAGTGGAGGAGGAGGAGGAAGTGGAGGAGTGAGAAGGGGGGGGGGGTAAAGGAGGTGGAGGAAGAGGAGGAGAAGTGGGGAGGAAGGAGGAAGAGGGAGAGGAGGAGAAGTGGGGAGGAAGGAGGAAGAGGGAGAGGGGGAGAAGGGGGGTGGGTGGAGGAGGAGGAGGAGGAGGAATAGGGGGTGGAGGAGGTGGAGAAGGAAGAAAAGGAGAAGGGAGAGGGGAGAAGGAGAAGGAGGAAGTGGGGAAGGAGGTGGATGTGGGGGAGAAAAAGAGAGAGGAGGAGGAGGAAGAGGGAAAGGAGGTAGAGGAAGAAAAGGAGGAGAAGAAAGAGGTGGAAGAACAGACGAAGGATTGGGGTGAGAAGAAGAAGGAGGGGGAGGCGAAGGAGGTGGAATAGGAGACAAAAGGGGGAGGAGAAAGAACCGGAGGAAATGAAGAGGAGACGGAGAGGGATGGAGGAGGAAGAGAAATTATAGGAGAAAGAGAAAGAAGGCGGAGAAGAAAAGGAGGGAAGAAATGGAAGAGAAAAAGGAGAAGGAGAAGATAGAATTGGAAGGAGAAAAGATGGAGACGGGGGGATGAAGAGAAGGAGGTATAAGAAAAAGAAGAGAAAGAGAGAGGAAGGAGAAGGGAGAAAATGACGTCGAATAATGGATAAAGAATGAGAGCGATAGGTAGATAAAGGAGGAAGAAGCAGAAAAGAATTAGAAAAAGGGGAAAAGAAAGAGAATGAGGGAGGAGCGGGATGTGGAGGAGGAGGAATAAGGAAGAAATAAAAGATATAAAAGAGAAGGAGAGGGATAAGCAAGAACAAAACATAAAAAAGGAATAAGAGAAAAAAAGCACAAGAAAAAAAAACAAGATAAAAACAGGACGTAAACAAAGAAATGGAAAATCAGAAAAATTAGAAAAGAAAAAAGTAAAAGGTAAACAAAAAATAAAAAAAATAAGAATGAAAAAAATAAAAGGTAAAAAATAAAAAACAAAAAATCCTGAAGAAAGATAAAAGTCAAAAAAAAAAAAAAGAAAAACGATACTGCACTTACTGCAAAAATCAGCATAAACTCACTTCACGGATTTTGTATTGTGATTTGCATAAAAAGTTCGAGAAGAAAGCTGCATGGAAAATGCATATGTTGCATGGACGCAGCATGGAAATTCAGGTGATTTTTATTTATCTAGTTATCCTTTTTTAATTTGTGTGTAATATATATGGAAATATATGTGGATCTTCTTTTTAAAATCTTCATTAGCTCCCTTTCTTTCGTTTTCACACGAAACACACACACACACACACAGGACAGCTGCATAATCACAGGCAGCGTCGACTGAACGGGGCAGCTGCGGAAGGGAACGGCCTTGGGGTCTGTCGCCTTAGGGCGTAGGCAAGATGCGAATGAAAAGATACATATATATATACATATATATATATATATATATATATATATATATATATATATATATATATATATATATACATATATATATATATATATATATATATATATATATATATATATATATATATATATATATATATATATATATATATATATATATGTATATATGTATATATATATGTCTGTGTGTGCGTCTGTGTGTAATATATATACATGTAAATATATATGTGCATATGTATATGCATACACACACACAAACAGGCACATACTCACACACACACACACACACACACACACACACACACGCACACACACACAAACACTTATATATATATATATATATATATATATATATATATATATATATATATATATATATATATTTATATATATATATATATATATATATATATATATATATATATATATATATATATATATATATATACGTGTCTGTCTGTGTGTCTAGCTCATTTGCTTATATCAATAAGTACAATACTCATTAATCCTCACCTTTTTTACCAACTCCCCTCCAGAAAAAGAAAGAAAGAAAAATTCAGACAAAAACCATCAATGACATGAGGACAAAAAGCTCAAATCCTCAAAGCCTCTCGCTGTCGGAAACGCATCCAGCGATCTCATCTCCTCCGCTAATCTTTATCATCCGCGTTCATCCAGAGCATTTCGCAATTAATTAGACACGACTTCACCATTAGCGGCGAGTCGGCTCCCTGTCGCGTCGCGGGGGGGAGAAGGGGTGGGGGTGGGGGGGTGAAGGAGGCGGATGAGGAGGAAGTGGAGGAGGAGGAGGGAGGAGAGGAGTGAGAAGGGGGGGGGGGATGGGGTAAAGGAGGTGGAGGAAGAGGAGGAGAAGTGGGGAGGAAGGAGGAAGAGGGAGAGGAGGAGAAGTGGGGAGGAAGGAGGAAGAGGGAGAGGAGGAGAAGGGGGGTGGAGGAGGAAGAGGAGGAAGAATAGGGGGTGGAGGAGGTGGAGAAGGAAGAAAAGGAGAAGGGTGAGGGGAGAAGGAGAAGGAGGAAGGAAGTGGATGTGGGGGGAGGAAAAGAGAGAGGAGGAGGAGGAAGAGGGAAAGGAGGTGGAGAAAGAAAAGGGGGAGAAGAAAGAGGT
>NC_091550.1:5229081-5231581 GCF_042767895.1 Penaeus vannamei
CCATCTTTACACCATTTTCACACCAACCTTACACCATCCTTACATCATCTTCACACCATCCTTACACCATTCTTATACCATCTTTACACCATCCTTACACCATCCTTACACCATCCTTACACCATCCTTACACCATATTTACACCATCTTCACACCATCCTTACACCATCTTACGCCATCTTTACACCATCTTTATACGATCTTACACCATCTTATACCATCTTTACACCATCTTACGCCATCTTTATACCACCTTTACACCATCCTTACACCATCTTTGTACCATATTTATACCAACCTTACACCATCCTTACACCAACTTCACACCATCCTTACACCATCTTCACACCATCCTTACACCATTTTCACACCATCCTTACACCATCTTCACACCATCCTTACACCATCTTCACACCATCCTTACACCATCCTTACACCATCCTTACACCATATTTACACCATCTTTATGCCCTTTTCACATCATCCTTACACCATCCTTACACCATCTTTACACCATCCTTACACCATCTTCACACCATCTTCACACCATCCTTACACCATCCTTACACCATCTTTACACCATCCTTACACCCTTTTTACACCATCCTTACACCATCCTTACACCATCCTTATACCATCTTCACACCATCCTTACACCATCTTCACATCATCTTCACACCATCCTTACACCAATCTTACACCATCTTACACCATCTTTCCACCCTCTTCACACCATCCTTACACCATCCTTACACCATCCTTACACCATCTTCAGACCAATCTTACACTATCTTACACTATCTTTGCACCATATTTACACCATTTTCACATCATCTTCACACCATCCTTACACCATCTTTACCCCATCTTCACACCATCCTTACACCATCTTCACACCATCCTTACGCCATCTTCACACCATCCTTACACCAAATTTACACCATCTTCACACCATCCTTACACCATCCTTACACCATCCTTACACCATCTTCACACCATCCTTACACCATCCTTACACCATCTTCACACCATCCTTACACCATCCTTACACCATACTTACACCACCTTTCCCGGTTCTGGTCGAGACTGACTCTCTGTGAGCGAGACGACTTCACTCTCGCGAGGGAGTTTCTCAAAGAGGCTTTTCTTTGGTATTGTCCTTTGACCTTCTCTTGGTACCCCTTTCGTTGCAAGACCCCTTTATTTCTCCGTCTCTCTTACTGTCTCTCTATCTATCTATTTTCTTTTCTTTTCTTTTTGATTCTCTCTCTCTCTCTCTTTTATGTTTCGGTCTTTATGTAAATGTCTGTGTTTTTTGTTTTTTATTTCTCTTTCTGTCTCTGTGTCTGTCTGTCTGTCTGTCTCTGTCTCTGTCTCTGTCTCTCTCTCTCTCTCTCTCTTTCTCTCTCTCTCTCTCTCTCTCTCTCTCTCTCTCTCTCTCTCTCTCTCTCTCTCTCTCATTCTCTCTCTTTCCCCCTCCCTCTCCCTCCCTCTCCCCTCTCCCTCTCCCTTTCCCTCTCTCCCTCTTTCCCTCCCTCCCTCCCTCCCTCCCTCCCTCCCTCCCTCCCTCCCTCTCTCTCCCCCTCTCTTTACCATATCCTCTCACTAACAGGTAGGACCCCTTTCGTGCAAAATCCACCTGCAACGTATCCACTCAGTTGCAAAATAGTCCCCCCTGTGTCGGCTCCAGATGTTGCAACCTGGACCGACTTGGATCCCAGTGCACGATAATTAGCATGGTGTAAAATTCGTGAAATAGCATAAGGTTTGAACACGTCGCTGTGGTATGGAAGCTGTCGAGGGAATCAATTGAGAAGGTTTTTTCGGTTAGTATTGTTATTGTTATTATTATTAATATTATTATTATTATCATTATTATTATTGTTATTACTGTTATTATTGTTATTATTATAATCATTATTATCATTATTATTATTATTATTATTATTATTATTATTATTATTATTATTATTATTATTATTATTATTATTATTATTATTATTATTATTATTATTATTATTATTATCATTATTATTATCATCATTTTCATTATTATTATTATCATTGCTAATATTTTTATTATCATTGCTATTATTATTATCATTAATATTAATATTATTATCAGCATTATTATTATTATTATTATTATTATTATAATAATAATTATTATTATTATTATTATTATTATCATTATCATTATTATTATCATTATCATTAGTAGTAGTAGTAGTAGTAGTAGTATTTTCATTATTATTATTATTATCATTGGCATTATTAACAATATTACTATCATTATTTCAAAAAGAAGCATTCTAACTGTGCCAAGTAGTGTCAGGTAGGCTGGAAGGCAGGAGGTTGGGGGGGGGGGGTTATCATGCATTATGCGAAGTGTTTTGCAATATAATACACACGCTTGATGCACGATAGCGCCCTGGTTGTATTTTTAGGCATCTTCACTTGCACTGGGGAAGCAGAACGATTGCAAAATTTTGCTTTTCTC
>NC_091550.1:5259081-5269081 GCF_042767895.1 Penaeus vannamei
ATTCCCTTCCAGAAGTGCTATTCCTGAGCGTGTGTGCGTGTGTGTGGGGGTTGGGGGGGGGAGGGCGGTGTATGTTTGTGTGGGTGTGGTTGTGTTTGTGTGTGTGTGGGTGGGTGGGTGTGTTTGTGGTTGGGGGGGATGTTGTTTGTGTGGGTGTGGTTGTGTTTATGTGCGTGTGTGTGTGTGTGGGTGGGGGGGGGGGGGGGCGGTGTATGTGTGTGTGTGTGTGGTTGTGTTTGTGTGGGGGGTTGTGTGTGTGTGTGGGGGGGGGTTGTTTGTGTTTGTGTGTGTGGGTGGGTTGGGGGGGCGGTGTATGTTTGTGTGGGTGTGGTTATGTTTGTGTGTGTATGGGGGGGGGGTTGTTTGTGTGTGCGTGTGTGGGGGGCGGGTGTATGTTTGTGTGGGTGTGGGTGTGTTTGTGTGTGTGGTGGGGGGGTTGTTTGTGTGTGTGTGTGGGGGTTGTTTGTGCTTGTGTGTGGGGGGGTTGTTTGTGTGGGTGTGGTTGTGTTTATGTGTGTGTGTGTGTGGTTGTGGTTGTGGTTATGTTCGTGTGTGTGTGTTTGTCTGTGTGTGTAACTGTGTGTTTGTGTTTGTTAGTGTGTTAGTCTTTGTGAGTGTGTGTGTATGTATGTGTGTGTTCACGGGAAGCATATTATACATGTCTATATATTTGCACATGTCAGTAAAATGGATATAGGTATATTTCTTTCATCTCTCAAGCTTGAAGGACAAATGCATACATCTGCATTGATATAGCCTCCGATAGTCGGCTCATATCCCTTTTCCATGAATCATTTTCTGTGCTTGTGTGTTGTTTGTATTCTTATTTATGTATTCTCAGTGTGTGTGTGTGTCTCACTCCCTCACTCTTTGTTTCTCTTTCTCTCTCTCCATCCCTCCCTCCCCCCCTCTCTCTCTCCCTCCCTCTCTCTCTCTCTCTCTCTCTCTCTCTCTCTCTCTCTCTCTCTCTCTTCTTCTTCTTCTTTTTCATCTTCTTCTTCTTCCCCTTCTTCTTCTTCTGTCTCTCTGTTTGTCTGGCCGTCTGTCTCTTCCTCTGCCTATCTATCTCTCACTCACACTTAACCAAGAAAGTAACCATGTATCTATTCCTTACATCTCTCAAGACTAACTCCGAAATGCATGTATCTGTTTAACTCATTTCTGTGCCTGTATATATACGCGTTGTTTATATGCCTTTTACGATCTACATATTCGCACCGAACGAGTGAATATACGTCTATCCTGCTCCGTATATCAAGTCAAACTGCCGAACGCGTTTGTCTGCATGAATATACACCCCTCCCCCCCCCCCAAGCACTAAATCCGAGTTTAATCCCCTTAACGCGATTTAATCCCGAAGCTTAACACCTTGGAAGTAATTACAACCGGATCCAAAAGTTGCAAAGGCCTTCCCGACGTAGTATTAAATCCCATTATGATCAGTATTGCAACCCGATGGTTTTTATTAATTCATTTTTTTTATTAATTCATTTATTAATTCATTTATTTTTTTATTAATTCATTTATAAATTAATTCATGTTTTTTTAGCGTAGCATTAAATCCCATTATGATCAGTATTGCAACCCGATGTTTTTTATTAATTCTTTTTTTTTTATTAATTCATTTATAAATTAATTCAAATTTTTTTTAACGTAGCATTAAATCCCATTATGATCAGTATTGCAACCAAATGTTTTTATTAATTCATTTATTCTTTTTATTAATTCATTTATAAATTTATGTTTATTTAACGTAGCATTAAATCCCATTATGATCAGTATTGCAACCAAATGTTTTTACTAATTCATTTATTTTTTTTATTAATTCATTTATAAAATAATTTATGTTTTTTTTAACGTAGCTTTAAATCCCATTATGTTTTTTTATTAATTCATTTATTTTTTTTATTAATCAATTTATAAATCAATTCATGCTTTTTTTAACGTAGCATTAAATCCCATTATGATCAGTATTACAACGCTATGTTTTTATTAAACTCTTCATGCCACGCTTCAGTCATCTTATGGCGCGGCGTCGGACATGAAACGAATCATTAAAGGATTAAAGGGATTAAATTAAATCTTTAAGGGATTTAAGGCGTCGGACATGAAACGAATCATTGAAAGATTAAAGGGATTAAATTAAATCTTTAAGGGATTTAAGGCGTCGGACATGAAACGAATCTTTAAGGGATTAAAGGGATTAAATTAAATCTTTAAGGGATTTAAGGCGTCGGACATGAAACGAATCATTAAGGGATTAAAGGGATTAAATTAAATCTTTAAGGGATTTAAGGCGTCGGACATGAAACGATTCTTTGAAAGATTAAAGGGATTAAATTAAATCTTTAAGGGATTTAAGGCGTCGGACATGAAACGAATCATTAAAGGATTAAAGGGATTAAATTAAATCTTTAAGGGATTTAAGGCGTCGGACATGAAACGAATCATTGAAAGATTAAAGGGATTAAATTAAATCTTTAAGGGATTTAAGGCGTCGGACATGAAACGAATCTTTAAGGGATTAAAGGGATTAAATTAAATCTTTAAGGGATTTAAGGCGTCGGACATGAAACGAATCATTAAAGGATTAAAGGGATTAAATTAAATCTTTAAGGGATTTAAGGCGTCGGACATGAAACGAATCATTAAAGGATTAAAGGGATTAAATTAAATCTTTAAGGGATTTAAGGCGTCGGACATGAAACGAATCATTAAAGGATTAAAGGGATTAAATTAAATCTTTAAGGGATTTAAGGCGTCGGACATGAAACGAATCATTGAAAGATTAAAAGGATTAAATTAAATCTTTAAGGGATTTAAGGCGTCGGACATGAAACGAATCATTAAAGGATTAAAGGGATTAAATTAAATCTTTAAGGGATTTAAGGCGTCGGACATGAAACGAATCTTTAAGGGATTAAAGGGATTAAATTAAATCTTTAAGGGATTTAAGGCGTCGGACATGAAACGAATCATTGAAAGATTAAAGGGATTAAATTAAATCTTTAAGGGATTTAAGGCGTCGGACATGAAACGAATCATTGAAAGATTAAAGGGATTAAATTAAATCTTTAAGGGATTTAAGGCGTCGGACATGAAACGAATCATTGAAAGATTAAAGGGATTAAATTAAATCTTTAAGGGATTTAAGGCGTCGGACATGAAACGAATCATTAAAGGATTAAAGGGATTAAATTAGATCTTTAAGGGATTTAAGGCGTCGGACATGAAACGAATCATTAAAGGATTAAAGGGATTAAATTAAATCTTTAAGGGATTTAAGGCGTCGGACATGAAACGAATCATTAAAGGATTAAAGGGATTAAATTAGATCTTTAAGGGATTTAAGGCGTCGGACATGAAACGAATCATTAAAGGATTAAAGGGATTAAATTAAATCTTTAAGGGATTTAAGGCATCGGACATGAAACGAATCATTGAAAGATTAAAGGGATTAAATTAAATCTTTAAGGGATTTAAGGCGTCGGACATGAAACGAATCATTGAAAGACTGAATGATCCGTGTTGCAGAGTTGCAGATGCCTGTCGAGAGCATAACGGTGTTTGACGATCGTTCGAGACGCGAGACCTTGTCGAGTTCTCGCAGGAGGAAGATAAACAGAGGGGGAGAAGGAGAGAGGGAGAAGGGGGGGGGGGATGGTGGTTGGGGAGAAAGAGGAAGCGAGAGGGGTGGGAAGAGAGAGAGAGAGAGAGGGAGATAGGAAGCGAGAGGGGTGGGAAGAGAGAGAGAGAGAGAGTGAGAGAGAGAGAGAGAGAGAGAGAAAAAGAGAGGGAGAGAGAGAGAGAGAGAGCGAGAGAGAGCGAGAGAGAGCGAGAGGGAGAGAGAGAGACAGAGAGGGAGATAGGAAGCGAGAGGGGTGGGAAGAGAGAGAGTGAGAGAGAGAGACACAGAGAGTGAGATAGGAAGCGAGAGGGGTGGGAGGAGAGAGAGAGAGAGAGGAGAGAGAAAGAAAGAGAGAGAGAGAGAGAGAGAGAGATAAGAAGCGAGAGGGGAGGGAAAGAGAGAGAGAGAGAGAAATAGGGAAGTAGGAAAGAAAGGGGGTGAGGGGATGAATAGTAACTGACAGACAGAAAAAGAATCTTCTTATCCTCTTCTATTTCTTCCTCTTCCGTTCTCTGCTACTCTCTCTCTCTCTCTCTCTCTCTCTCTCTCTCTCTCTCTCTCTCTCTCTCTCTCTCTCTCTCTCTCTCTCTCTCTCTCTCTCTCTCTCTCTCTCTCTCTCTCTCTCTCTTTCTCTCTTTCTCCTCTCCTCTCCTCTTCCTCTCCTCTCCTCTCCTCTCCTCTCCCTCTCTCCTTCTCCTCTCCCCTTCCCTCCCTCCCTCCCTCCCCCTCCCCCCCCTCCCCCCCCCTCCCCTCCCTCGCTCCCCCTCCCCTCCCTCTCCCTCCCCCCCCCTTTCTCCCGTCAACAGCAACCCTAATATTGCTGTAGAAAATAGAGCGTCTTGGAAGGAGACAGCAATTCGATCCTCATGTTCCTCAGATCTCAGGTCGTCCTCTCGCGACTCAAAAGCATCTAAGGTCAAAGGTCAGAACCGCGAAAGGTCAAACTAAAAATAGGAAATCATGGAAAGGGAAAGAAATGAATTTATTAAGGCTCAGAGAATTCGGGTTTCGATTAGAGATTAGATTTGATTGAAAGCATCTAAGGTCAAAGGTCAGAACCGCGAAAGGTCAAGCTAAAAATAGGAAATCATGGAAAGGGAAAGAAATGACTTTATTAAGGCTCAGAGAATTCGGGTTTCGATTAGAGATTAGATTTGATTGAAAGCATCTAAGGTCAGAGGTCAAGAGAACTGTGCGAGGTGAAGGTAAGGATATAAGGTCATAAGAGGATCAGGGATGACTTTAATAATCTCAGGGATTTACAGATTCGATTAGAAACACCTAAGGTCAGAGGTCAAGAGAATTACGAGAGGTCAAGCTAAATAATATAAGGTCATAAAAAAATAAACGGATTCGATGAGAAAATTAGTAAGTTTAAAGGTTTATAGGACGAAAGATAATCCAAATGAAAGAAGAAGAAGAAGAAGAAAAGAATAAGAGAAAAAAGAAGAAAAAAAAGAAAAAAAGAAGAAGAAAAAAGGAAGAGGAGAAAAAAAGAAGAAGAAAAGAAGAAGAAGAAGAAGAAGAAGAAGAAGAAGAAAAAAACAAGATTTGAAATGGCTGTCTAGGAAAGGGAGATGATGGAGATGAAGACGAACTGGAATAGGATGCGAGAAGAAGATTGACGTGTAATGCGATGCGCTGAGTTGCAAAATTGATGTTGTAAATCTGATGTTGCAGTGTTGATGTCGCAAAACTGATGTTGTAAAGCCGATGTGGCAGGGTTGATGTTGCAAAATTGATATCGCAAAATCAATATTGCAAAGTTGACTTGGCACTCTTAATGCTAATATGACACGCGAAGGTCGGGTATAGGGGTGGATGGTAGGGGGTGGGGGTAGGGGAGAGTTAGAGATGGGGAGGTGGGGATCTGGGGATAAAGAAGAGAGATAAAGAGAGGGATTAGAAGGATATGAGGAAATGGGGGAGGGGTAGGATGGGGGAGATGGCATGGATGGAAGAGGGAGAGGGATAGGGAAAAAGAATAGGGAAGGAGAGGGATGGAAGAGAGAGAGAGAGAGATGTGGGTAATGGGGAAGAGAGAGTGAGAGAGGGAGAGAGGTAGGTGGAGGACGGGAAGGATAGGAATGGGAGAGAGAGGGAGAGAGAGGGATGTGAATGAAGAGGAGGAATAGGGGAAAATGATGATAAAATGCGGACGGAGGAGAGAGAAAAGGAGTTGGTAATCAAGGGATAGACCGCGAGAGGGATAGGGGATAGGGACAGAGATAGGGAGATAGAATAGACAAAAAACAAGAGGAATGAGATGATAGAGCATTTGGAGGGTGAAGGATAGAGACGAAAGACGAAGGATAGGGGATAAAGAGAAAGCTAATCATGTTGAGCTGTGACTATATACAATGAAATACGTGTCACAATAAATAGAACTCAAGGGAAGGGACGGAGATAGAGATATTTAAGGATCAAAAGGTGGATAGACCAAGGGGACCGAGATGAGGGATCAGACGGGGATTAGGGAATAAGCTCCCCTATCCAATCCCCAATCAAACTCCTCATCTGTTATCAGCGTGCGATCTCACCTGGCTGTCACCTTCACCTAAGCTCCGTTTCCACGATATGCAAATGAGATCGTCGGCGACTCATTAGGGATCAGCTGTGCGTGGTTAATCAGCTGATTGCCTGTGTGTGCCTCCAGTAGCGCGTCTCTCGCACACGCACGCAAGCACACACACACCCCTTCCCCTTCTTCATCTCCCCTCTCTCTCTCTCTCTGCCTCTCTCTCCCCCCTCCTTCCCTCTCTCCTCCCTCTCCTTCCCTCTCTCCCCTCTCCTTCCCTCTCTCCTCCCTCTCCTTCCTCTCTCCCCTCTCCTTCCCTCTCTCCCTCTCCTTCCCTCTCCTCCCTCTCCTTCCCTCTCTCCCCTCTCCTTCCCTCTCTCTTCCCTCTCTCCCCTCTCCTTCCCTCTCTCCTCCCTCTCCTTCCCTCCTCCTCCTACCTCCTCTTCCTCACTTTCTTGCCTGTGTCTCAATCCTTCCCCTCGCTGTCACTTCAAGACGCAATGGCTGGTCTTAGACGAGGAAAAGAAATGGCTTTATAGATGGGTAATAAATAAGAGTTAGAGAGAGGAAAGGAGAAGGAGAGAGGAGGAGGAGGAGGAGAGAGAGAGAGAGAGAGAGAGAGAGAGAGAGAGAGAGAGAGAGAGAGAGAGAGAGAGAGATAGAGGGAGAAGAGAGAGAGAGAGAGAGAGAGAGAGAGAGGGGAGGAGAGAGGGAAGGAGGGAGGGAGGGAAGGAGAAGAGAGAGAGAGAGAGAGAGAGAGAGAGAGAGAGAGAGAGAGAGAGAGAGAGAGAGAGAGAGAGAGAGAGAGAGAGAGAGAGAGAGAGAGGGTGAGAGAGAGGGTGGGGAGGGGAGGGGAAGGAGGAGGGAGGGAGAGAGGGAGAGAGAAAGAAAGAAAGAGAGAGAGAGAGAGAGACAGACAGACAGACCGAGAGAAGGGGGAGGAAGGGATGGAGAGACGAGGAGAACAAAGAGAAAGGGAGAGAGAGAGTGGGAGAGATAAGAAGGGAGGGAGAGAGAACGGGAGACTAACGAAGAGACGGATAAATAGACATACAGATAAACACGCAAACAGAAATATACGCATACAAATACCAGATAGAAAGACATACAAAGAGACAGACATACAGAAAGACAGTTGAACAAAAAGACAAAAAGAAAAACTGAGAGAAGAGAGAAAGAGAAGGAAAAACAGATAGAGAGAGGAAAACACAGAGAAAGAGAGAGAAAAAAAAAACAAAAGAAAATAACCTCAACAAAACAGAATAAGTTAAACAACAACCGAACCCCCCCTACAAAAAAAGAACGAAAATAAAGAATACAGGAATAAAGACAAGACAAGAGAGATGTAAAGAAACGGTAACCGAACAGAATTGGCAACCAGCGCCAAGTATGGGCTATGAGAAGTTATTGATACTCGATTGTTCAATATTGCAACGTAGGATTGGCTGTGAAAGTCTGGCAGAAGTGGCGAGTCTGTTAGCTTTTTTTTTTTTTTAACAGCTCTCGTTTTTTGTTATTCTTTGTGTTTCTGTGTTCGTGTGTGTGTGTGTTTGTCTGTGCTCGTTTGTGTATATTTTTGTTCGTGTGTGTGTGTGTGTGTGTGTGTCGTGAGTGTATGTATGTGTGCGTGTGGTCATGAGTGTGTGTGTGTTTGTCTTTGTTCGTATGTGTGTGGTGTTCATGTGTGTGTGTGTGTGTTTGTCTGTGCTCGTTTGTGTATATTTTTATTCGTGTGTTTGTGTAGATGTGTGTGTGTCTCGTGAGTATATGTGTATGTGCGTGTGTTCATGAGTGAGTGATTGTGTGTGTGTGTGTGTGTGTGTGTGTGTGTGCGTGTGTTCATGTGTGTGTGTGTGTGTGTGTTTGTCTGTGCTCGTTTGCGTTCTTTGTTCGTATGTGCGTGGTGTTCATGTGTGTGTGTTCGTATGTGTTCGTGTGTGTGTGTGTGTGTGTTCGGGAGTGTATGTGTGTGTGTGTGTTCGAGAGAGAGAGAGAGAGTGTGTGTGTGTGTGTTTCCGTATGCATCTATGTCTGTGTTTGTGTCTGTATTCGTGTCTGTATCGAGATATACGTAAGTACGGTCGACATTTAAAAACACACACATACGAATATGATCTATGCGCGCGTGCGAACATACGCAAATGCGCAGACTGACTCCCTCTTCACCCCTTTCCCTTCACCCTCACCCCTCCTCACCCCCGCCCCCCTCCCTCCTCACCCCCTTCACCCCCTCCTCATCCCCTTCCCTTCACCCCCGGCCCCCCTTCTCACCCTCTTCCCTTCACCCCCGCCCCTCTCCTCACTCCCTTCTCTTCACCCCTGCCTCCTCCTCCCCATCCCCTTCCCTTCACCCTCACCCCTCCACCCCCCTACACACTCGCCCCCTCCGCCCCCTCCCTCCTCACCCCCGTCCCTCCCCCTTCACCCCCGCCCTCCCTCCTCTCACCCTCCACCACCCTCCTCACCCCCCTCTCTCCTCACTCCCTTCCCTTCACCCTCGCTCCCCCTTCCCTTCACCCCCTTTCCCCTCACCCCCTCCGCTACACCTCACCCCTTCCGCCCCCCTTCTACCTTCCGCCCCCTCATCGACCCAGAGACGACCGCCAAACCTCCCCGAAAGAGGTAATGATCTTAATCAAGGTAATCGTGTCTTTGTATTTGATATCCGAGCTTTTAATTGACAGCAACCGGAGTAATTATCTCTGTTGTTCGTTTACCCCTCATTTTCTCTTCTTCTTCGTCTTCTTCTTCTTCTTTTTACTTTTCTGAGCTTTCTTTTTCTCCTTATTTCTTTTCTGTTTTTTTTTTCTTCTCCTTCTTCTTCCTTTAATGAACCTGTTCCTTTTCCTCTTTCTTTTTCTTTTTCTTCTTCTTCTTCTATTTCTGAGCTTTTTTTCTTTCTTTCTTTCCTTTCTGGTCTTTCTTTTTCTTCTTCTTCTTCTTCCTTTTCCTCTTTCTTTTTCTTCTCCTTCTTCTTCATTTTTCTGGTCTTTCTTTTTCTACTTCTTCTTCTTTCTTTTCTGAGCTTTCTCCTTATCCTATTTCTTCTTCTTCTTCTTCTTCCTTTTCTGAGTTTTCTTTTTTTTCTTCTTCTTTCTTCCTTTTTTTGGCCTTTCTTTTCCTATTTCTTCTTTCTTTTCTGAGCTTTCTCCTTATCCTCTTCCTTCTTCTTCTTCTTCTTCTTCCTTTTCTGAGCTTTCTCCATATCCTCCTTTCTTCTTTTTCTGAGCTTTCTGACCTTTTTCCTTTTCTTATTTTTTTCTTTTATTTTTCTCCTCTCTTCTTACTATTTTCCTTTTCTTCTTTTACTTTACGTTTTCCTCTTCTCTTTCTCTTCCCTCTCCCCTTATCCGTCCCATCCTATATCTTCCTCTTCATTCTGATCTTTCTCTTTCTCCTGTTCTATTTCGTCTCTTTCTTCATCCTTCTTCCTCTTGCTCCTGTTCTATTTTGTTTTTCTCATTTTCATCCTTCTTATTCTTCTTCTCTTCTCTCCTATTCTTGCTTCTCTTCCTCCTCCTTCGCCTTCTTCTTCTCTTTTATTTCCGCCTCCTCCTTCTCCTCTCCCTTTGCTTTTATTTCTTCTTTTCTATCTCCCTCTCCTTCTCCTCTTCTTCCTCCACCTCTTCTTTTTTCTCTCCACCCTCCTATCCCTCTCCCTCCTTTCTTTCTTCACCTCTTCTTCTTCTTCTTCACCCTCCTCTCTCTCTTCCTCCATCTCCTCCTCCTCTTCCTCTCCATCTTTTCCTTTCTCCCCTCCTCTTCTCCATCTCTTCCTTCTCTCATTCTCCATCCTCCTCTCCCTCTTCCTCCTTTCTTCCCAACTCCCCCTCTCTCCCTCCTTTCTTCCCGAC
>NC_091550.1:5284081-5291581 GCF_042767895.1 Penaeus vannamei
GGTCTGTTATAAGATGCCTTATGGGTTGTATGTATATGTTATATATATGTTATATATATACACCATGGGTTGTATTTACGTGTTCTTCTGATTAATATACTTTGTTTTGTTCATTATGCCTTCTTTATTGGCTCGTGTATGTTCATTTTGCTGTTCACTTTTTTTCTTTTTCTTTCTTTGTAAATTCATGTAGTTTTGATTCTTTATTTTCTTCAGGTAACAATTTTGATATTTGTTCATTTCCCTCTAGATTATGTTATCCTTTTTGTTCATTTGTTTTGTTCATTTCTCTTAATTGCTCATATCGCATTGGCTATCGTTCACCGTATTATTTTCCAACATTTCCACAATCTTTCATTTTTTTTCTTTGTTCATATATCATTTTTGTTCATCTATCCCATTTGTTCAATTCTTTTTTGGTTTATTTTCATTGTGTTTTTTTTTTTTTTTGTGCGTTTGTGTATTTGTTAACTTTCTTCTCTGTTCATTCGTTCGTTATATCCTTTAACGTTCTACATTTATTCCTCCTTTCATCATCTTTCTCCTCCCTCTTCCCCAATCATCCCTTCTCTCCCTCTTCCCCTTTATCCTTCCCATTCTCCTTCTCTTCCCTTCTTTATAAACGCACACACCCATCTCTCCCAGCACCGTTCGATCCCATAAGGACGATGCTTACGCTTCCAAACGGTGGAATTCCGCCCTTATGACCGCGAGCGTCCGAGGGAGAGAGGGAGAGTGTGAGGGCCAGCTGGACACCAGGAACCGGGCTTGCAACATCAACATGCAAATACGTGTTGCAATTCGTTTTCGCGCAAAAGTAGTAGTAGGTGGGTATATGATTATGTTGATTATATATGTGTATATATATATATATATATATATATATATATATATATATATATATATATATAAATATATATTTTTATATATATATGTATGTATATATATATATATATATATATATATATATATATATATATATATATATACATATATGTATATATATATTTTCTTCTTCTTTCTTTCTTTCTTTTTTTTGTCTTTGTTCTTTTTCTTCTTTGTTCTTTTTTCTTTTTCTTTTTTTTTTTTTTTCTTTACTTTTCTCTCTCTCTCTCTCTCTCTCTCTCTCTCTCTCTCTCTCTCTCTCTCTCTCTCTCTCTCTCTCTCTCTCTCTCTCTCTCTCTCTCTCTTTCTCTCTCTCTCTTTCTCTCTCTCTCTCTTTCTCTCTCTCTCTATTTTTTTTTTTTTTGGGGGGGATATGTTAGGGTTCAAGCGCAAGTTTAAACCACGGTATTAGTGTCTAATACGGACTGTAAAAAAAGAAAAAAAAAATAATAATAATCCACTTTGATGTTCTTGAAAAACTACATCCGGGATCTCGACCCCTATAATCCAGCTGCTACATCCTAAATCCTTCTTCATTAAGACCAACATCCTCATCTTATCCTTTCACCCCCCCCCCCGGCCTCCCTCACTTCCCTCCATCAGCCTCCCTCCCCTTCTCTCTCTCTATCTATCTATCTTCTATCTATCTATCTATCTTTCTCTATCTCTATCTCTCTCTATCTCTATCTATCTATCTCTATCTTTAACTGTCTCTCTCTCTGTCTGTCTGTCTCTCTCTGTCTCTGTCTCTCTCTCTCTCTCTCTCTCTCTCTCTCTATCTATCTATCTATCTATCTATCTATCTATCTATCTCTATCTATCTATCTTTCTCTATCTCTATCTCTGTCTATATCTCTATCTATCTATCTCCCTCTATCTATCTATCTCCCTTTCTCTCTCTCTCTCTCTCTCTCTCTCTCTCTCTCTCTCTCTCATTCTCTCTCTCTCTCACTCTCTCACTCTCTCCCCCCCCCTGTCTCTCTCTCTCTCCCTGTCTCTCTCTCTCTCTCCCTGTCTCTCTCTCTCTCTCTCTCTCTCTCTCTATCTATCTATCTATCTCTATCTTTAACTGTCTCTCTCTCTGTCTGTCTGTCTCTCTCTGTCTCTGTCTCTCTCTCTCTCTCTCTCTCTCTCTCTATCTATCTATCTATCTATCTATCTATCTCTATTTATCTATCTATCTTTCTCTATCTCTATCTATCTCTATCTCTATCTATCTATCTCCCCCCCCCCCCACTCTCTCTCTCTCCCTCTCTCTCTCTCTCTCTCTCTCTCTCTCTCTCTCTCTCTCTCTCTCTCTCTCTCTCTCTCATCCCTTATCTTTTCGCAATGTCTTTTGCCAAAGGCTTTTCTGCCAATAACAATTTTACCAGAAATTTTCACTTTTCTTTTCTTTTTTTTCATTTTGACCAACACCTCCATAGCCTTTCCCGTGAAAACCATGGCTTAATTGTGACACTTGTTTGCAATTAAATTTATGACGAGGTTTAAAACGCGTTTCCAAGTTGAGTTGCATTAATGAGAGTTTTGGAATTAAACTTTTTTTTTTCGAGCTTGTGTCATGCAGACATGAAGCAAAAGGGGATGGTTATGCTTTCACATAAAGCAATTAACAAGAAATTAATTCTATCCACGTGTGTGTGTGTGTGTGTGTGTGTGTGTGTGTGTGTGTGTGTGTGTGTGTGTGTGTGTGTGTGTGTGTGTGTGCTTGTGTGTGCTTGTGTGTGTGCGTGTGTGTGTGCGTGTGTGTGTGCGTGTGTGTGCGTGTGTGTGTGTGCTTGTGTGTGCTTGTGTGTGCGTGTGTGCGTGTGTGCGTGTGTGTGTGTGTGTGTGTGTGTGTGTGTGTGTGTGTGTGTGTTGTATGTGTGTGTGTGTGTGTGTGTGTGTGTGTGTGTGTGGGTGAGCGTGTGTGTGTGTGCGAGTGTGTGTGTGCGAGTGTGTGTGTGTGTGTGTGTGTGGGGGGGGGGGGTATATGCGAATGCATATGCACATATATGTATATAAGCCCATATATATATATATATATATATATATATATATATATATATATATATATGTGTGTGTGTGTGTGTGTGTGTGTGTGTGTGTGTGTGTGTGTGTGTGTGTGTGTGTGTGTGTGTGTGTGTGGGTGTGTGTGTACATATATGCATATGTGTAAATAGGTATATGTATATGTGCGTGTCCATTTGCACTCCCTCTCTAGAACAATCACAGGCCAACAGACCAATACGCAACAGCAGGCAAATTTACAACCGTCCATCCACCTCCGGCGAAGAGCAACGGGGAAGGAATCCGGTTTATTGGACAGAAACATTGCTTCTGGGAAACGCTTTTCCTCCGCAACAAACCCTCCCTGCGCGCGGAGGAATACACGAGTCCGGCCGCTCAGGTGTTCGCCGGCCGGGGGCGGGGCGAGCAGGCGTGCCAACCGCTCGGGACCTGGCGCCATCAGCAGGCATACCAACATGAGGTAAAAAAAAAGGAAAAAAATAAATGTAAGAAAGGGGTTTCTACTGAAATATATGAGGGAATGATTCAACTGATAACAATACCACGCAAAGGGATGGCGACTGTGAACGCAAATCAAACTGTTATGGAATGCCAGTGATGTAACTGAAGCCCGCTCCCTGTTTTAATACAGAAGCGGAAACTCATAACACGGAGATGTATCGTCGATCATCATGGAGTGAGCTTTCATTAATTTCCGACGGATTTGAGAAAGACCACGTTACCGAGGGATATCTTTGCAACAAATACATTAATCGTGAGCTCATTTTCGCTAAGCTACAGTCAACGAAAAGGGTGAATATCCTTCGAAATCTCCATCATTTAAACAGCTTAATATTTGATTCCACTGGAGGCGAGCGCTTAGCCAGGGTTACCAACAGAAAACGAAATGCGAAACAAAACTATGAAACCAGGATTACCAACAGAACTGGGAAAAAAATAGCGAGTTTAACCGGACGAAAGATATGAATGGCCGTTGTAAAGGGGTCGGTTTCATAGACAGACAAGAGTGACGGATCGCGAAAATCAATTAATCCATCAATGACACTCGAAGATCAAAGTCGCGATTTAATTTCGCGCGAATGACGAGACCAATAAACTATCTCATTTGGATTGACTTTCTGCCCGAGAACAATTATTGCAAATATATCACTCGCTCACCAAATGCTATTCGCCCGCTGACCTTCGCAAACAAGTGTTGTGATTTTATTAAAAGCTGGAATCTGAAACGCGAAATGAGGGCGTCTGGAGAGCGGGCAACTAAAGCACTTAATAGTTTATCTCACACCTGCTGTCAACATGTATTTACCGCATATACATACAAATACATATATTTGTATGTATATACATATGTATTTATGTTTATATTTATGTATATATACTGTATATATGTGTGTATATACATATATGTATATACACATACAAACAAATGTATATATACATATGTGTGTGTGTTTGTGTTTATATGTATGTAGACTGTATACATATAAATATATACCTAATAGTTCGTCGTACGCATAAACTACAGAACAACATAATCTGAGACGAAAATAGATAACAGATAGATAAAAAAAAACACACACACACATTTTACGTATTAACAAAACCACGTATTAAATTTAGAAAATAAACAAAAACCCAGAATACAGTTCAACTCAGTTACAAGGACACATTTCACAACTTTAAAAGGGTGACTGCACACTTGCCGTTGGAAGTTTGCGGACATAAGGCTGAAGTTGACAAGGCTAATACGTTTACAGGCTCTTTGCTTTGATGGCAAGTTGGGTGTCCGAATGCAGGATAATTTAATATTTAATATATATCGCACTTTGGGGGATTATTGCGTAAGGATCTCTATACTGTGTTATTAGAGGATGAATTCATATCGGTAAAAAAATAGAAGGATCGTTGTTCTTATTTGTGTGACTTGCTGTGATATTGGTTGATGAGGAGAATCACGTAAGATTTGATTATCTTCCCATGTTAAGGAGACTGAGAAAAAAAATATTTTGAGTTATTTCCCCACGCTTCTTTTCCCCTCCCGTCCTTGTTTGTTACTTTCCCCGTTGTAAAAAAAATAAAGAAAGAAAGAAAGAAGGAAAAGAAAATGATGATAATAATAATAATAATAATAATAATGATAAGGATAATAATAACAATAATAATAACAACAATAATAATAATAATAATAATAAATAATAATAATAATAATAACAATAATAATAATAATAGTAAAAATAATGATAATGATAATAATAATAATAATAATAATAAAATAGATAAAAAGATAAATATAAAAAAATCAAGATTACTGTTAACCAATCAACCCACAACTCTCACAGTCTATTTCTGCATAGCCTCCCTGAGACTGATTTCAGGATTAGTAGTCTTTTAAACTGTTTAAGAGCGATAAGTGATCTGGCAGTGCGTTGGTGGAGCTTAAAACGAAAGTGAGGCATCAAATGGCCAGCAGAGATTTTTTAAGATTATAAAGATTTAGTTTTAATTCCATTTGTTACAATGGATATTCTTTGCTGTGATATGCTGTCTATTTTATTTTGCCCAAATCTCCCCCTGTGTGCAAGGAGTAGCCGGGGATACCACTCACTGGCCGGGCGTGGGATCGAACGCAGGTCCGCAAGATTGCTAGACCAGCACCTTACCGCTGCGCCACCACAATGCACACAGTCTTTTTAAAGAGGGAACTGTGGGACATATAGGGGGTAAATTTGATTTTTTTTCTGGTAATATCTATAATGTATCCTTATTCCTTATGAACGATGAATTTGCCATTAGTTAAGAGATCATAATGCTGATATCCAATGTCATAATATAGGTTAGCCATGCAGTACATACGATTGACGTAAGATATAGTAACTATACTGTGATGCTTCAGTGTGAAGAGATATTTATTCTAGTGTGTGTTCATATTGTTTGTTCACTCACTTGGACATTCATCGTCTTATCTAATCACCTGTTTTATCTCTTCTTTCACTTCCACTCTTTCCGCAGATCCTTTGTGTCAGAGGGCAAAATATATAAACTTTACAATACTTCCGACGCAAAAAATCCCTCTTACCTCTTTTCTCTTCTTATCTTCTCTTCTTCTCTTCTCTTTTCCACCTTCCCTTCTCCAATCGCACCTTTCTCTGTGCCTCCGTCTTTCTTTATGAGCTTTTCTGTCTCTATAAATAAGGCAAGATCTTAACTGGACTGGAAGTAACGTAGGCCGGAGGATAAACGGGAGACAAGAAAGTAAAGATGAAAAGGAGGAAGAGAAAGCGAGAGAGATAGGAGGCTGAGGAGGAGGAAGAGAGAGAGAAAAGAAGGAGGGGGAAGGGGAAAGAGAGGGTGAGAGAGGCTTAAGGAAAGAGGAACTGACAGAGAGAGAGAAAAAAAAAAGAGAGAGAGGGAAGGAGAAAGCGAGAGGAAGAGAGAGAGACAGAGGGAAGGAGAAAGGGAGAGAGAGAAAGGGAAGGAAAAAGCGAGAGAGAGAGAGGGGGGGGGGAAGGAGAAAGCGAGAGAGAGAGAGGAAGGAGAAAGCGAGAGAGAGAGAGAGAGAGAGAGAGAGAGAGGGAAGGAGAAAGAGAGAGAGAGAGAGAGAGAGGGATAAAGCGAGAGAGAGAGAGAGAGAGAGAGAGAGAAGAGCTTTCGCAGCAAATACACGTAACAGAAATGAATAACTAAATCAAGTTGGTCTATCTACATTTCCCAACACACTAATCATTACGAATTATATATATGCGATTAAATTAGAAATTTTGAATTGAAGCCAAACGTGTTAAATGATATAAAAATAATACCATACATACTTCAAGATTTTTTCATCGGACTCGAAATAATACATAGAATTAATTGATTAGCAAAATAAATAAAACACAAATAAAAATATTGGATGACCAATTCGAAAGCAGAAATTAGATGTTATATTTATAGGTTGTTATCGAAGCTTTTTCTACTAATGATGTTTTGCACAGCGTCTCAAGGTTTATATTTAGTCATATTGTCGTAAACACCTCATTTGGTAGCAAATGTGAGCTATTTGCTTTTATTCATTTCTGTTTTTAACTTTTATCATTATTATATATATATTTTTTTTTCTATTTTCTTCATTCTATTTATTATCATTATTGTGTGTGTGTGAAATTGATCAAATTAGATAACTTCTACAGTAGGATACACACACACACACACACACACACACACATACACACACACACACACACACACACACACACACACAGATAGATAGATTCTCTCTCTCTCTCTCTCTCTCTCTCTCTCCCTCTCTCTCTCTCTCTCTCTCTCTCTCTCTCTCTCTCTCTCTCTCTCTCTCTCTCTCTCTCTCTCTCTCTCTCTCTCTCTCTCTCTCTTTCCTTTTCTTCTTTTTCTTCTTCTTTTACCAGACATTGCAAAATCCGGTATTTTGTAAGCCTAAAGAGGAACTTTTGACGGGCTCGAAACGTCACCTTTTTATTTTGTTTTTATTGTGGTAAGAATTTTTTATTATTATTATTAGTTTACATGTTACAGTATTTGCATATTTGTCCAAAGTTTAGTAGGTAAATGAAATCAACGTCTCTATCTATGTATCTATCTATCTATCTC
>NC_091550.1:5304081-5316581 GCF_042767895.1 Penaeus vannamei
TGTGAAATACAAAGCATACACAACACGTGTATTATCATATCAAACACCAGTCTTTAGCTATTGTTCAATTTCTATGCATTAAATAAACATAAATAAACAAACATCTAAACAATGACCTCAGAAACAGAAGCAAATTATCCTAAGATTAATATAACAGTTTATCAAATCACACAGCACCTTCAGCTACCCAATATCAGGGTTTACTGTACCGAAATTAATCTATATAAAGTCAATAGCAATAAGAAAATTGAACAACTTCTCAACAAATCTTCTCGAAAAAATGATAAACAATAAATCTATTATGGCGTTCCCTTTTCTGCATTATTAAGGCTGATTCAGAATCTATCTGCATTCTTAAAGCTAATTCACAATCGAATTATTTTACAATATCTGTCATACACACTCGACTGAATAAAGAGATTGAATGAGGCCGGATAACCGCACAAATCGAAGGAGAAAGAAGTCGCACCTGGCACGTCGCGGGCAGGGAGACGACTGACGCGCCAACCAAAACAAAAGCGCATCAACGATAACAACAACAAAAGGAGCATCGCCTTGCGCAGCCGAACGCGGGAGATTTGAAATTAAAATCCTCGCATTCTTGAATTATGGACGAGAATGATTAATCAATAGAGAAAAAAAATATCTATTTAGGTTGATATAGGTATAGTTATATAGAGATAGATAGATTTTTATGTACGTGTAGATAGATAGATAGAAATTTGTATAAGCATGTGTGTGTGTGTGTGTGTGTGTGTGTGTGTGTGTGTGTGTGTGTGTGTGTGTGTGTGTGTGTGTGTGTGTGTGTGTGTGTCTGTATACAAACATACATGTGATTTTTTCTGAGATTCTTTGTCAGTTTGATAAAATTATGAGAACTAACACTAGACAGGGGCCAACAAAGAAAAACAAACAAAGTACACGAAACAGGATGTATATCATATATCAAAAGGCAACAAAGAATTAAAAGGTCAAAGAATATCCATGATAAAGATCACAAATAAAATCCAATAACACAGCGAAGAGAGAAGATGAAAGAAAATTATTAAAAAATAATAAAAAAAATAGAAAACCAACAACAACAAGATGTCCTCCTATGCTTCGTAGAATCTCAGAATCCCTTTGACTTCTAAAGGCGTAAAGAAACCAATCAAAACGCTATAAAAAAAAAAAATAAAAAAAAAATAAGGGGATCTGACGACAAGAATTTATGATTTGTAATACCTCTCTTCTGGTATCAAAGCTAAGCTATGAAAATGGAAAGCGAGAAGAGAAACGAAGCGGAAAATAAGCGTGGAGCGAAGATGAGTCTCAGTGAGCATTTCCATACGGTGCAGCCTGTCAGAAAAGAAATAGAAAAAGTGGTAAACTTTATATCTTTTTAGATATGCTGATGATACTGTATCATTAGCGGACTCAGAAGAAAGTCCACAATACTTCTATCTATCTATTGATCGATCTATCTATCCATCTGTCTATCTGTCTATCTTTCTATCTATGAAGAATGGAAAACACTCTACCGTGTTGATGCTATGGTGGAAAAGCCCATGATGCACAAACTAGATTTATTGTAAGAAGTGAATCTAGTTTCGTACATTGTGGATTTTTTATTACTATCTATCTATGTACGAGTCAACTATGTATACATCTATTTATTGTGAATATATTCATTCTTATTCATACCTTTCTACATTTGTCAACATGAATGCGGTTCAACTATCTGTATGTGTGTGTGTATGTGTGTGTGTGTGTGTGTGTGTGTGTGTGTGTGTGTGTGTGTGTGTGTGTATACATATATATATATATATATATATATATATATATATATATATATATATATATATATATATATATATATATATACATATATATATATATATATATATATATACATATATATATATATATATATATATATATATATATATATATATATATATACATATATATACATATATATATATATATATATATATATATATATATATATATATATATATATATATATATACATATATATATATACATATATATATATATATATATATATATATATATATATATATATATATATACATTTATATATTTGTAAACATGTATACATGTATATATACATACATACATATATATGTGTGTATATATATACATACATACATATATATATAGATAGATATATATATATATATATATATATATATATATATATATATATATATATATATACATATATACATATATATATATATATATATATATATATATATATATATATATATACACTCATACATATATACATATATATATATATATATATACATACATATATACATACATATATATATATATATATATATATATATATATATATATATATGTATGTATGTATATAAATATATATATATATATATATATGTATATATATATATATATATACATACATATATATATATATATATACATATGTGTGCCTAACTATCTAAATATCTGTCTCTCAATCTGCTCATATGTTATCTATCAATCTATCTTTTTGTCTATATATCTATCTGTGTGCCTTTGTATTTTCATTTATGTATCTACATCTATCTATTTATCTATACATCTATCTATCCATTAATTCATTCATTTGTACATTCATTCCTCTATCCATCCATCTATCCATCCATCTTTCCATACATACATACATACATTCATCATTATATCTATCTAACTGTCTATCTCTCTCTCTATGTGTGTGTGTGTGTGTGTGTGTGTGTGTGTGTGTGTGTGTGTGTGTGTGTGTGTGTGTGTGTGTGTGTGTGATACATAAAATATATGAATGAATTGTCTTATCCATGTTATAAGAATATTGATTAAAATGGCATACTACTAAATGTGCACATGATAAGTAATTCGTAATGGAGATTCCTAAAATGCTTAATTTCTTTTGTATTTGTAAGTGAAACATGAATAATCAGCTTTCTGGGTAAGAAAATGGAAAAAAAGAAAGAGAAAAAAAAAACTAGAAAGTGGTTTAGGACAATAATTATATGAGCATCGCAGATAAGCCGCGTTAAGCATGTTAGAAACGGGAAGAGCACTACTCACTGTAATGAGATGAAGATAATTACCAATTATCATTTAATGAGGATGACCTTTGACCGAGGGAGACTGAGAAGGAGGTCCGTCTGGCTAGGAATAATTAAAGGAAAGATGACCAGAAGGAAATAGCGGATAAATTACAACATAATTACTTAAAGAGATTAGCTGAAGAACGTGATATGTGGCCCCTCCGTTTACCAGTCAAAAGTCTACGGGAATTCACACCCGGTTTCACTAACAATTTATCTATTTATCGTAATCGTTTGATGAGAGTGTTTATCCTATCATTGGTTATTCTTTCTTTAGTGATTCAGTTATATAAATAATGTGTTGATTACAGTGTGCATATATATATATATATATATATATATATATATATATATATATATATATATATATATATATATATATATATATATATATATATACATTATTACATGACGTAAATACAGAAATACATAGAGAAAATAAAGAAATAGATAAAATATAAAAATCTCTAGGAAGTCAAAGACACGGCACTACGTGTTCCGTTATTATCATTATTACTATTATTATTATTGTTATTATTATTATCATTACTATTTTTTTTTATTATTATTATTATCATTATTATTATTATTATTTTATTATTATTATTATCATTACTATTATTATCATTTTATTACTGTTATTATTATCATAATTATTATTATTATTTTATTATTATTATTATTATTATTATTATTACAATTATTATTATTATTATTATTATTATTATTATTATTATTATTATTATTATTATTATTATTATTATTATTATTATTATTCGTCTCTTTTTATGCCCTGTATCCTTTATTCTATTTTAATTTAAAAAAAAGAATCTCGAATGCACAGGTCTTGGAATTCCTTTTTATACTTCCCTCAAGCCCTCCCCCCCCCCAAAAAAAAAATAAAAAAATAAATAAATAAAATAAAATAAATAAAAAGATTTGAAAAAAAAATAGTCCTCTCATTAATTCCAAAACAAGCACTCCCTCCCTCTTTCCTTTCAACTTATTTTCCTCGTCAATTGCCGTCACATTCAGAGGGAAAACAAGTCAGGCTTTCTATTGTCATGAGTTTTCCACGCTCTTTTGGCCGGAAATAAGTAGATTATCATTAAATACCATGAGCATTCGCGCTCGTGTTGCATGACTGTGCTTATCAACAGGGTTTGCATGATTTGGTGCAGCTTCGGTTGGCATTGCAGATTATTGAAATGATTTTCTGGAATAACGGGCAGAGTTGGATAGGTTTTCTCTTTCTCTCTATCTATCTATCTATCTATCTATCTATCTATCTCCCTCTCCCCCCCCCCCTCTCTCTCTCTCTCTCTCTCTCTCTCTCTCTCTCTCTCTCTCTCTCTCTCTCTCTCTCTCTCTCTCTCTCTCTCTCTCTCTCTCTCTCTCTCTCTCTCTCTCCCTCCTCCCTCCTACTCTCTCTCCCTCTCCCTCTCCCTCTCTCTCTCTCTCTCTCTCTCTCTCTATCTTTCTTTCTATCTCTCTATCTCTCTATCTCTCTATCTCTCTATCTCTGTCTCTCCCTCTCCCCCTCTCTCTCTCTCTCTCTCTCTCTCTCTATCTATCTATCTATCTCTCTATCTCTCTATCTCTCTATCTCTCTATCTCTGTCTCTCCCTCTCCCCCTCTCTCTCTTTCTCTCTCTCTGCAGCTTATATAAATGATTTTCTAGAATAACAGGCAGCTTTGAATAGATTTTCACATGCGTAATCCAAGTCATATCAGCTGTGTAAAGTATTCATTTATTTCTATAAACTTCGGTGCTGTGTATAAAATAAATAAATTAAATAAATAAATAAATAAAAAAGTTATGTTAGAAGTTGATAAGAAAAAATTATAATAATATAGTAATGCTAAGCTGATGATGATGGTTATAAAGACTATTTCAGTAATGGTGTTTATAATGACAAGGATAATGGTTTTGGTGATAATGATGGTGATGGTGGTGATGATGATGATTGATAATGATGATGATGTTGGTTGATAATGATGATATTGATTGATAATGATGATGATAATGATTGATAAGGATGATGATGATAATGATAATGATATTGATAATGATAATGATTACCATAATAGTAAAATCATAATGACAAGAAAAACAACATTAAACAAAATAAATCACAAACTCGCATCCCAAACCAAGACCAACAAACAAAACAAACAAACAAACAAAACTTCTTAGGAAAGGATCATCACCATAAAAGGAAATGAGCTTGACAGACGACGGAGACCCATCAAGTCTCACTCTTGCAACGGCATCTCCTGCATTATGCATTCCCACGCCGACGAACATGAACCGCGGGAGACAAAGATTGTTTTTCCTGTAATGTCTTGGAATCATTAAGAACTTAGTGGGTAATTGCGGTTTTATTTCTATTGTTATTATTATTATTATTATTTTAAGAAATGAAGTTTTGGGTGATTACTGTTTTATTTCTATTACGGTTTTTTTTCGTTCTTTTTTTTACGTTTTCGGATCTTTTGTTACTATCTCTTTTAAGGAGTATTTAGATAGCCATTGTGGAATCAGTGTGTGAATGTCCGTATGTCCGTTGTTGTTGTTTTAATTAATATTTTTGTTGTGTTGTTATTAATAACATTGTTGTTATCATTGTTATCTTCACACGCACACACACTATCTATCTATCTATCTATATGTGTGTGTGTGCATATATATATATATATATATATATATATATATATATATATATATATATATATATATATATATATATATATATATATATATATATATATATATATATATATATATATATATATATATATATATATATATATATATATATATATACATATACACATACATACACACACACACACACACACACACACACACACACACACACACACACACACACACACACACACACACACACACACACACACACACACACACACACGCACACACACACACAAACACTTTAGCTATTCAGTGTATCGCTTTCAACAGTATTTTCCAACATAACTCACCATTCACATATTTCCAATACATGAGCAACCTGCACCATACTAAAGAGAACATCTAAGTAAAGTTTCCAAAGTCGACAGGAAAAATACGAAACATATTTAGAACTTCAAACCGGATTTATATTTCTGAGAAGAGAATCTCTAACAAATAAGTCTTCATCTTTGAGACTTTTTGAGTTTTACGAAGGAAGGTCAAGTCAATAAGTCTTAAATTTTGGGACTTTTTGATTTTTACAAAGAAAGGTCAACTTTTGAGACTTTTTGAGTTTTACGAAGGAAGGTCAAGTCAGTAAGTCTTCATTTTTGAGACTTTTTGAGTTTTACGAAAGAAAGTCAAGTCAAAAAGTCTTCATCTTTGGGACTTTTTGAGTTTTACGAAGGAAGGTCAAGTCAATAAGTCCTCCTTTTTTAGACTTTTTGAATTTTACGAAGGAAGGTCAAGTCAATAAGTCCTCCTTTTTTAGACTTTTTGAATTTTACGAAGGAAGGTCAAGTCAATAAGTCTTCCTTTTTGAGACTTTTTGAGTTTTACGAAGGAAGGTCAAGTCAATAAGTCTTCATTTTTTAGACTTTTTGAGTTTTACGAAGGAAGGTCAAGTCAATAAGTCTTCATTTTTGAGACTTTTTGAGTTTTACGAAGGAAGGTCAAGTCAATAAGTCTTCATTTTTGAGACTTTTTGAGTTTTGCGAAGGAAGGTCGTCAATAAGTCTTCATTTTTATGACTTTTTAAGTTTTACGAAGGAAGGTCAAGTCATTAAGTCTTCATTTTTGAGTCTTTTTTTTTTAAAGGAAGGTCAAGTCAATAAGTCTTCATTTTTGAGACTTTTTGAGTTTTACGAAAAAAGGTTGTCAATAAGTCTTCATTTTTGAGACTTTTTGAGTTTTACGAAGGAAGGTCAAATCAATAAGACTTCATTTTTTTAGACTTTTAGAGTTTTAGGAAGGAAGGTCAAGTCAATAAGTCTTAATTTTTGAGACTTTTTGAGTTTTACGAAGGAAGGTCAAGTCAATAAGTCTTTATCTTTGAGACTTTTTGAGTTTTACGAAGGAAGGTCAAGTCAAGAAGTCTTCATTTTTTAGACTTTTTGAGTTTTACGAAGGGAGGTCATGTCAATAAGTCTTCATTTTTGAGTTTTACGAAGGAAGGTCAAGTCAATAAGTCTTCATTTTCGAGTTTTACGAAGGAAGGTCAAGTCAATAAGTCTTCCTTTTTGAGACTTTTTGAGTTTTGCGAAGGAATGTCAAGCCCCATCGCAAGGCACGGAGTTCAAAGCCCGAACCAGCCCCAGATACAAGGGATATTGCATCTGGCGTCACGTGAGGACGATGAAGCCTTTGAGTCCGCCGCTGAATGAAGCTGAAGGGGAAATCCGCCGAGAATTGGCAATAACTTCAGAAAAGCATCGTCGGGCGGGTCTATTCAGCGCTTGGTTGCCACTTCGTCATTTTAGCGTCTGGATATTCAGGATTTCTCCGTATTACCTGCCGTTAACGAGCTGTATTTTATGGAGGGAAGCTCGGCGTCAAGGAGCATGGAGAAAGGCAGCTTTCTCAGTATATATATGTATATATATATATATATATATATATATATATATATATATATATATATGTGTGTGTGTGTGTGTGTGTGTGTGTGTGTGTGTGTGTGTGTGTGTGTGTATGTGTATGTGCATGTGTATGTGTATGTGTATGTGTATGTGTATGTGTATGTGTATGTGTGTGTGTGTGTGTGTGTGTGTGTGTGAGCGTGTGTATCAGGGCACAAAGTACATCATGCGCATACATCATGAATCAATACATAAATAACAAACACATTAAAACTTACACAAGACATCACTAAAAAAAAAAAATAGGGCCATTCCAAAGCTTACTGAAGCGACGAGCAAAGACTACGCACATCACCTATAAATATCCGGTTCACTGAAGGATTATAACGCGTGTTTCGAACCCCCTCGATTCCGAACCCGATGACGAAACCCCGGAGAAGTTCCCAAAGCCCTGCCTTGCCTTTCAATAAAACTTTTATTTGGTAGAGTATTCCATTACAGGATTGAGTTGCGTGCGTTTTCACTCTCGGAGAAGAGGTCTATTTACTTATACTTAGAGCAAGGGAAAGTGAGCCAATATGGAATCTTCTTTAGGCTGTTTATAGAAGACTTATTTCCCGATAAGGATGACTGGAGGAAGAATAAGATTGATATGAATATTATCAGTAGTGAGTATTTTCTTTTCTTTTCTTTTTTTTTTTTTTTTGTACGAGAGGATTAGATTAAACAAAATCGTGAAATATGCAGACAGACAGACATAGAAGAATTTTATACATTTCCAATATAGAGTTCTGTTACAAAGGGATCTAACACTCTATTGAGGAACTGGAGTTGGATCCGCTTCGTAGCGATGTCCTTCTGTCACCATACCAAATTACTGATTTATCTCTCCTTTGTATTTCCCTCTCTTTCTCTTTCTCTTTCTCTCTCCTTTCTCTTTCGCTTTCTCTCTCTCTTTCTCTTTCTCTTTCTCTTTCTCTTTCTCTCTCTCTCTCTCTCTCTCTCTCTCTCTCTCTCTCCTCTCTCTCTCTCTCTCTCTCTCTCTCTCTCTCTCTCTCTCCCCTCTCACACTCTCTCCCTCTCCCTCTCTCTCCCTCTCACTCTCTCTCCCTCTGTCTCTCTCCTCCCTCTCCCACTCTCTCTCCCTTTTCACTCTCTCTCTCTCTCTCTCTCTTTCTTTCTCTCTCTCTCTCTCTCTCTCTCTCTCTCTCTCTCTCTCTCTCTCTCTCTCTCTCTCTCTCTCTCTCTCTCTCTCTCTCTCTCATCTCTCTCTCTCTCCTTCTCTCTCTCCTCTCCTTCTCTCTGTCTCTCCCTCTCTCTCTCTCTCTCTCTCTCTCTCTCTCTCTCTCTCTCTCTCTCTCTCTCTCTCTCTCTCTCTCTCTCTCTCTCTCTCTCTCTCTCTCTCTTTCCTTCTCTCTCTCGCTCTCTCTCGCTCTCTTTCTCTCTCTCACACACTCTCTTCCTCTCAAGTTCTCGCCCCCTCTCTCTCTCCCTCTCACTCTCCCTCTCTCTCCCTCTCACTCTCTCTCCCTCTCTCTCTCTCTCTCTTTTTCTCTTTACTGCGAATGAAATAAATGATTGAAATGCCATCAGTGAAGCCTCATGAATTTCTTCTTATTGCTTCATCCGTTGCTTCATCAGTCAGTTTTCTTTTACCGCGATAAGGACGGGATTAGTGTGTCATGTTGTCAGGAAAAAGTTCGAACTGCTAAATGTTTGTGATGTTTTGTTTCGCTTCGTCCGAGAGCACAAACTCCTAATGTTTTAAGAATTAAAAGATATAATGTACTTCAGTCTTTTTCTTTCTTTCTTTCTTTCTTTCTTTCCTTCTTTTTGTATGTTTTTTTAGATTATTATTATTGATGGAAAAATACTGTACCGTGTTGATGCGTTTATAGAAAAACACACAAGCGTTTTTGTTTTGTTTTTGTTTTTTTTTGCAATTAGTATTATCATTTTGTAAAATAATAATTTAGATGAAAATATCAATGCTGATGATATTTCTACCAATAGTTTTTACTTTTTCATAAGTACAACTAAGTACATTCAATCATTTGTGTTGGATTTTAATTAGAATTTCCTACATTAATCCAACATAAGCAAGACATTTCAACTCTCATATAATCTTCAATCACATTTCTTCTTCTCTTTTCAACCAACTTTATCCATTATCCTTCCCAGAGAAACGAAAACAAATCCATTATATGAAGGTAGTGGAATCCTTGGTAATGGAATGGAAGGCTTTTTGGTCCTTATACAACGATTCATCACTATTATGGATGCCATTAGAATTCCCTGCACACTATGCACTTTTCCATGACTGATGAAGACACCAATGTTATTTATAATCCGTTTTAAATCATATCTGCCACAGTGACGTATCGATGTCTATCAGTTATGTGTCGTTTTGATTGTGTGTACATGCGCACCTTTATGTCTCTCTCTCTCTCTCTCTATCTATCTATCTCTCTCTCTCTCTCTCTCTTCTCTCTCTCTCTCTCTCTCTCTCTCTCTCTCTCTCTTTCTCTGTCATTCTATCTCTCTCTCTCATTCTCTCTCTCTCTCTCATTCTCTCTCTCTCTTTCTCTCTGTCTCCCTCCCCCCCCCTCTCTCTCTCTCTCTCTCTCTCGCATGTGTACGTGTCTCTATGCATGGGCGTATTTGTACATGTAAATGCACTGCCATAACTGGGAACGCAACACGGCCAATATTCAACACAGCAGAACAGGTACATGCAGCCAAGCAGGTCATGCTGTTAGGGATACAGTCGTGCTTTCAGAGTGAACTTACCGGACAACAAACTTCTAAAACGACCTAGGTGTTTAGAAGAACTTGGGTAATTAGTCAAAGGTATATGGAAGAAGTCAAAGGTGTTTAGTAGAATGAATAGTGAATACATTACAAAGATGATAAGAGGAATAAGGCAAAGAACCGATAAGATAAAGGTAGAGGAAATATTTATCCTATATCTGAAGCATTCTCATACGGAAATGAAAGTGTACTGATTTCCTCTCCGAAAAGAATTATTGCTCTTATGATAAATATAATATTATGAGATCCTAAATATGTAAAAGAAAGAAAGAAAGAAAAAAAAAAGAGAGAATATATATATATATATATATATATATATATATATATATATATATATATATATATATATATATGACATCCAGGTGTGTTTATATATATATATATATATATATATATATATATATATATATATATATATATATATATATATATATATATATATATATATATATATATATATATATATATATAAGCAATACGAGCTTCTCCTCTACACGTCTTGCAATCATGTAACTCTGACATCTTGCTGCTACTGATTAATATAAAGTTAATAACAACTGAAACATGATCAAGGGGTAAATAGTTGTGATGGGAAGGGCGTGACTTGATCTTTGGCGAAGACTGCAGATCGCAACAGATTATAAATCCTTATATTGTCAAATTATACACTACCTCCTCTTGGTAATATCTTTTGTAGGCGACCATGATTTTTTTTTTTATTTCTTTTTTTTTTTTTTTTTTTTTTGACTTCGATAGTTCGTAGGATTAAGTATGCACACACATAGAGAAATAAGACATTCTATAAACAAAAACACAGTGACGACAAGAGTTCCTTTGGGGAAGATGCAAAATATATGATAATAATAATAATAATAGTAATAATAATGATAATAATAATAATAATAAGGATGATTATGATAGTAGTAGTACTAGTAATAATATCAATGATAATAATAATATCAATAATAATGGTGATTATAAAGATACATATAAAATAGTTATTTTGTACCGCTACGCATATCTAAATTCATATTGTGGCTTTTATACATACATACATATACACATGTATGCAAAATGTTCTAGAAATGAATTGTGCGGTTTCATGAAAATGACTCAGGGGAAATGTGAGTGAATTTATGATGAAATATATTTTTAGGCGAATTAAAATAGCAATTTACTTTCACTATCACTCACTCACTCTCTCTCGCTCTTCATTAACTCACCCTCATCCTCTCTCTTTTTGTATCTATCTGTTTATTGGTTTATTTATCTCTCTCCCTCTCTCTCTAAATATGACTAATTTTTAAAAAAATTTCTTGATCACCTCAGAGTTACATGAAATTGTTTCACCAGACTTTATATCCTCCATGACTGAAGACTTGAATTATAAGATTATTTCTAACAAACTGGATAGAACTAAAAAAAACATTTTTTTTCTCTCTCTCTTTCTCTTTATAGTTAAAGGTATATGGAAGAAGTCAAAGGTGTTTAGTAGAATAAACAGTTAAGACGTCACAAAAGCAAGATGATAAGATGAATAAGGTAAAGAACCGATAAGATAAAGGTAGAGGAACAACAGAAATATTTGGCCTAAATCTGAAGCATTCTCTGATACGGATGTGAAAGTGTACTATTTTCCTTTCCGGAAAGAATTATCGCTCTTATGATAAATATAATACGAGTATGAGATCCTAAATATGTAATATATATATATATATATATATATATATATATATATATATATATATATATATATATATATATATATATATATAATATATATATATATATATATATATATATATATATATATATATATATATATATATATGAAACATCCAGGTGTGTTTATATATATGTATATATATATATATATATATATATATATATATATATATATATATATATATATATATATATATATATGTGACATCCAGGTGTGTTTAAGTACATATATATATATATATATATATATATATATATATATATATATATATATATATATATATATATATATATATATATATA
>NC_091550.1:5319081-5329081 GCF_042767895.1 Penaeus vannamei
ACTCACTCTCGCTCTTCATTCTCTCTCTCTTTATATATATATATATATATATATATATATATATATATAACATATATATATAATATACATATATAACATATATATAATATATATATATATATAACATATATATAATATATATACATATATATATATATATATATATATATATATATATATATAATATATTTATATAAATATATATATATATATATAACTAATTTTTTAAACTTTTCAAAACTGCCTCGAGATAATATTCTGCATGACTGAAGACTTGAAGTATAGGATTAATTCTAACAAACTGGCTAGAACCAAAAAACGAAGAATTTTTTTCTCTCTCTTTGTCTTTTTGCCTCTCTTTCTCTCTCTCTCTCTCTCTCTCTCTCTCTCTCTCTCTCTCTCTCTCTCTCTCTCATCCTCTCCTTACTACTATAATTATCGTTATTATTATTATAATTATTATAACCTTGACTTTCAGCTTCAGAGCCCAAAAGTTTTATATTTTTAGACACAATTGGTTGGAATCTAGACTAAGAAGGTTTCTTTTTAACCCAAAGTTGTTTTTAAGTTATTTTTAAGTTATTTTTAAGCTATTTTGGTGCATAGTTCAAGAAGAGAAAGAAATAATTTGCAACGTTGAAACGACACAGACGAACAGGCAGACGCTGAACGAATTACAACGCGGGAAAAAATAACTTAGATCATTTAAACATGGTTATAAGCATTACCGAAGTATACAAAAGTTGACAAAGAAACATTATATATATATATATATATATATATATATATATATATATATATATATATATATATATATATATATATAACAACGGATAATAATAGAGAGAACAAAGGAAAAAAATACATAACCAACGTAAACAAAAGAGATGCTAAAAGTTACACAGAAATGTTTAAATGTTGAACGAAAACATATGGTAAACAGAAACCCCTTTAATTCAATAAAGTTTGGGTTTATTCAGACGTTAGATTGCTCTTTTGTCCCAGGAAAATGAAACGTTATTTTGCAAACATTTGCTGAGCTGAATTCATCTATCTGTCTGTCTGTTTATCTATCTATCTATAGTATTTATATATATACATATATACAGTATATACATATCTATCTATCTATCTATCTATCTATCTATCTATATATATATATATATATATATATATATATATATATATATATACTTGTATCTATCTATATATCTATATCAATATATATATACATATATATATATATATATATATATATATATATATATATATATATATATATATATATATATATATATATGTATATATATATATCAATATATACATATATATATATACATATATGTATATATATATATATATATATATATATATATATATATATATATATATATATGTGTGTGTGTGTGTGTGTGTGTGTGTGTGTGTGTGTGTGTGTGTGTGTGTGTGTGTGTGTGTGTGTGCATATATATGTATATATATACAAATATATATGTATATATATATATACATACATATATACATATACCTGTATCTATCTATCTATATATCTATCTATATACACATTCATTCTTTCCTTCTTACTTACCTACCTATTTATATATCTATGCAACAATCAACAGTCACTTTTGAGAAATTATTGCATGGCCTTGCATATGCAATCAAACTGGCTTCCTCGTTTGGACTGTCGGCAACAGAGGCATCGTCTAAGCGCATAGTCCGGTTACTAGCTTTTCCTTGGGAGTGTGCCAGGCAGATTAAACTGAAGAGAACGATCATAAGCCGTGTTAAAGTTGTAACACCTATTAGGGTATACGGTGCTGGGAGGTGTTAATTGTTTCTTATTATCGTGATGTATGTAGAGACAGATAGATAGATAGGCAATCAGACAGACGGATAAACAAACGGATTGACGTACAGACGGGAAGGCAGACAGGCAGACAGTAACTAATAAGCAGAGAGGAAAGCAGACTAATAAATATAATGAACATTTATGATATACTATATGGGTTATTCCCACACCTTCCCCCATGACACCTTTTGAATTTGCTTAATTATTATTATTATTATTATTATTATTATTATTATTATTATTATTATATATATATATATATATATATATATATATATATATATATATATATATATATATATATATATTTTTTTTTTTTTTTACAAGGACCTTTTGATGCCAAATGAAATAATCCCAAATTTTAGCTTCCTACCTCTAATGGTTTTGGAATTAGGATCATCCAAAATTTGGGTGCAACGTTCGCTTTTCGGATCCGTGAATTGCACACATAATTTGTAAGCATCGCTATACCAGAACATATTAGGAGAACTGACACTGGAATGAAGTATCTATTTCTAGAATCAAGTTAATAATCATGATACGAAGGTAGTAGAAATGTGTAACTATAACTTATTAAAGTTTATAGGGGTTTATAGGTGACAAGAACAAACCTCGATTTATCATCAATAGATATAGTAACAATAGAAATGTATTACTTAAAATAATATATAAACAACGGCAACTAGAATTTAATAATATATATATATATATATATATATATATATATATATATATATATATATATATATATAAAATCGACATGAAATACACTTATGAAAGATCTATAAAAAAAAAAAAAAAAATACGTAGTTATTGCAGTACAGTTCCGGTTCGGAAAAAGAATATGATGAAGAATATTTCACTAAAAGCAATGTACTGCGTTTATTAAGTTTCTGAGTCAGAAATTCTAGAATAACAGATAGACCGATAGATGTATATGAAAGGCTACGTGTAGATAGAGACTGTAAAGTGGACATAAATATATAACTAAGAACACTTGCTTACCTTTAATAAAATATATACTAATGATGCTTCATAAGGAAAAAATTGTAATATATAAATCCAAGTGTTCGGGGTTATCACCTGCTTACGATCATTTCGTTAATTACTGCCTATAACGAACGCAAATTCAATGAACAAATAGATTCCTGCACTGCCTTCCAATTGCAATAATTACTGAACATAACAAAAACAAAATAAGAATATGAATACTCAGAAATAAAACAACGAATAAGAGAAGGATATGAAATTTATTAAGTAAACAGAATTAAATAAGTAACTATTTCCATCCTTAATATTTTTCCACGTAAAATGCCAGACCCTTCTCGACGAAGCAGTATATTTAATGTATTATTTAGAATGAAAAATTAAATAAATACAAAATAACAGGGTGATAAATAGATGAAAATGAAATAGCATTCATAAGTGTTTATTATCCTTAGTGATAGCAATGATAATCTGTAACAGTACCGAAGCAACACAAGTACATTTTCTAATCAAGTAAATCGTATTGTATGGCTTGTACCGTAATTTATGGAACAGATCTAGTCAATATCAAAATGAGTACATCGTCTAATTGCCTTAATTAGTGTAGCTAGTTGTTTGAAAGATAATTAGCTCATCTTGTCTTTATGGGGTAACTATTTCTTAAGTCGCAATGCTTTGGTATTGCATCACTCACTAACTTACAATTCAAATAAATGAATAAGTAAAAAGTTCTTTGAACGCTCTACATGTTCCTAAATTATACTTTACCTTTTTTATCTCTTTCTTTTTTTTTTTTTTTTTTTTTTTTTACTTGAACTGTTGAGTGGTATCAGACCTTACTAATCATGCGTTAAACGAAGCTAGCAATTTTGAACTAAGAAAATAGTTTTTGGCCTTCATGTAGTCCCATGTAAAATTATGGCTTATCTCGATAGGATTTTAATGTTTTAAATATTTCATAAGGTATTCACCTTTAATGACCTTAGAGTGACCTTAGTTGTTGACGTGGGACATCGGTTTGCCCTGACAAGTTTATGACAGATCACTGTATTGTTAAAAATTAGATATATAGGTTACATTCTTTTTTCATTCATTGCGTGACAAATTTTTAATGTAAGGTACTCAGTAAAAGTTTATATAATTAAATTGCCATTGGTCTGTACATTAATCAGGGTTAATCTTGAAATTTTAGAATGCAACATTATCCCAACGCATATTTTTATAATTTACTGGAGCTGTTGTAAAATAAAGACTAGAAAAGTAAGCTTAAAAGATTAACAAGTAAATCACCATGTAAGTTAGTAAGACAGTTTTAAAAGCAATAATAATTCTACAGGAGTTCGCTTGAAATCTTATGAAACACTTTATTACTGTTCATCGGAAAGGGAAATACACGAAAACAATTGTTTGTTTTTACGAGCTCTGTTTTATGAAGAAACATACATGCATTTAGGCTTTTCTTATCCGGTTTGTAGTTATATTTTATATTTATTATTACCTTTTTTTCTTTCTTTCTTTCCTTTTTTATTCTTTTCTTTCTTTTTATTCTTTTTTGCAATATTCAATGATTATGGAAACTGTAAGGTAGCAGATAATTACCACGAATATCTAAGTAATCTAGCACTAGATATTTTTCATTAACAAATCCTGTTATTACCTTTTCTTAACCGTTAGTCATCCATTCATATTCCATTTGTTATATTTAGTAATTAACGAAATAAACGGAAGATTTGAACCAGTTACAACATAGCATTTGCAACATGGAAAAAAGTTGATGGTTGAAAGCATTATTGTCTAGCATTTCATTGTCATCTTTCTTTATTATAAGTAAATGATATTCTCGTTGCAGTAGTGATGAAAGTTGCAAATTCAAATTAATATTTCAAACAGCAAAAGTCATTTGTAAAACTGAATGCATAATCAAGGTGACATGAAGTACAATGTTACGTAATTATGTCAGTTCTGATAATAAGTACATGTAATTTCAGTTACATAATTTTTTTTTTTGCACCACCAGTACCATCCAAGAGAAAAAGAAAAATAAATCTATGATTACTGAAAATATATTCAGAAAGTGAAAGACATATATAACGAAAATTACCGAAATATGAAAGAGGATAGAATCGAATATAATTTAAGAGTGCGTATCTTGCATTTATTTTCTGATATTAAATTTCCCTGAACTAATATTATGACTATATTGATACATTTGCTGTGAACGGCGTCGGATTTGCACAGTAATTAAACATTTCAAGCATCATCACATTTAATGCAAGATTATACCCTCGTTTTACATAGTAATTATATGTTCTTTAATGAAAACGATCTAGGGGTGTTAGACACGCAGTCCGCGACCCATTGCTATTTCAGTCTCACAGTAGGTCGTTTTACATGATTATTTAAGCCAGTCCTTCGATTTTCAATTTGTTACTTATACTTGCATTTTTTCTGTTATCGTGTTTTTGTAATGAGTGAGCTTCCTATTATTATGCTTTTGTAATCACTGAGATTTCTATTATTATGCTTTTGTAATCACTGAGATTTCTATTATTGTGCTTTTGTAATGACTGAAATTTCTATTATCAAGCTTTTGTAATGATTTATTTTTTTATTATTATGCTTTTGTAATCACTGAGATTTCTATTATGCTTTTGAGATCACTAAAATTTCTATGATTATGCTATTGTAATGATTGAAATCTCTATTATTATGCTTTTGTAATGAATGAAATAGCCTCCTACCTTCTTAAGTCGACCATATGGCTCGTCGACTTTGGATTATCTGCCCCGCATACACACTATACACACACTATGATGTTGGTATAAGGTGGTTGAATGAGGTTGGCAGCCCTGATCTAGACTTTCGATTTAATACGAAGCTACCCTGATTCATGTCTGGTCATCTATCTGTTGGTTCGTGTGTGTGTGTGCAAAATATAACATTATTACATTACACAAATAAATGTATATGTTAGTTTCTGCTTCGGGAATGCTGTTATTCATTTTTCGTAGAGACGAAAAGTGATATGTATTTTATTACTGTTAAATAGTACAAACCAAAGCCAATATCATCATAACAATTGTTAACACTACAGGCCTTACTACCATACGAGGTGTATGATACAGATACCAGTAAAATTGAAAAATAGATAAATAAAAAGATAAGGCGTAATCAAACTAAGCCATTTGAGACTCTTCGTGCCAACAATCCGAGAATCCAAGCATAAGAGATTTGCTTTACTTGTTGCTCTTCGCCCGAACATCTTGCACTTAAAGAGATCTACCGAATACCAGTGCTGGTTCATTTAATTTAGTTTAGTATTGGTAATTGACCTTTGGTTTTCACTCTCCAGATACTGTTTTAAGAAACTGGTATTCAAAAATTATCATATATGCCATACATTATGAAAACATAACAAAAGAAACATTATAAATCATACAGTCAGAAAAATGTTTTTTACACTGCTGTTGATGTGAGAAAATAATTATTCTTAGAAGGGGGCGTGTCTCGGACGATAATCCACGCCCTGTTCAGCTTATCTTGGATAATGATGGCAGATAATTCCATTTTTTATTACTATTATTTATTATCTTTATTTTTATTTATTTTCTTTTTTATAACAAGCTTGATTCAAATTCAATATCACGTGAGAGAAATTGGTGATGAAATCCGCCATGTATAGTTATATATTCCGACATTGTATTATGGGCTAACCCGACAAGTTCAATAAATATGATTATACAATTTTGTAAGAGATCATGGGAGACTTTTTTTTCTATACCGGCCTATACCAGACAGCTAAGTATACGGAATACCACGCCTTGCATCATAACTTTTTAAAACATTATTACCCTCACAATGCCTAACAGTATTAGATTATTTAAATTCTAAATCATTTTGTTTTTAGTAAGTCAAATTTTAATCCAAGTTACGCAATTGTAATTTCACCTATACTCACCCAACTTCAATTCAAATTTCACTAATTCTATCTCCGTAATTTGATTCAATAACAGGATAATTCTTACCGTAGATGCTGTTTTTTTTTTTTTTTTTTCTTGCACTAACTACCCCTTTCTTGTTTGCTTTGCCTGTTAACTCTGATTTCGTCGTTTTTTTTTTTTTTTTGTAGCAGAATCAATAATGTTTTCCTTATTGTTATTGTTATTCTTTTTCTCAGCGAAAGCTTTGAAAAGGAGCAACAAGAGTATATGAAAATATATTGTAACGTCTCCAACACCCGTGAAGTGTTGGGAACGTTACAATATATTTTCACTTTTTACTTTGTTATTTTCTTTTCATCTTTGTGTAAACGTTACTGTGTTTGTTTATGTTCATCAAGTAAGCCACGATCATTCCCTTCATACTGTCCTTCATACTATTAGCCACTTGCCAGGCAGTTGCACGTCCTTTTAGACAGCACGCGCGAACTCTTATTTCCTTCAGGAGAAAGAACCAGGTCAAGTTTCTGCCAGACCGCTTACACGCGCAGGCAATTCCCCCTTCTTTTGGACAGTATTTTTTACAGATCTCTTTTAGGCATCACGTTCTCTAGTTGTGAGCGTCACCGTTAATACGATGGCGTTCGTTGCGTTAAATTGGATCTCGATGATACGTTGCTTCATGTTCGTAAGTGTTTTAGAATGCTTAAGGTGCTGTCACAATAGCACTTTTTCCGTCATTTTATTTTTACAATTTTCTGAAATTTTGTCAATGTTTGAACGAATTGTCGATTTTCCAGTCAGACGATAATGATCGTTTCTGTCTGAAAACCTTAACGTCAACTTTCTCAGCCAAGTTAAGTCAAATGAAGAGCTATATTCGATAATGTTTGTATTTATGCTAAATAAAATTGTCAAAAAATTGACGGAATAAGTGCTAGTGTGACACGGCCTTTAGAGACGTCACTCCAGTCTATTGACGATCTTTTAGCCATTGCAGCGCTTTAGATCTTCCCTCGAGAGCGAAGGTCATCAAAGATCCCTTCACAATAAACGGAATAATCTTTGCTCGCGTAGTGCGTCTTGCAAATTTTCGCTCACTGCCCAAATCGTAAATTGATCGTCTTATTCCCCGTCACGTTATGGAGTCTAACTTACAGGTCTTTATTTATCGTATGCTACCAAAACCCAGCTCTTTAGATTATATTTTTATATTTAGATTATATTTAGATTATATTGAAGGTCTTGATAGTTTCACTGCGAAATAAAATGAATCCTCGATTAAAGATCTCAACTGCCTCAAGGGTGTCACGTTAAATCCGATTTTTGATAGATTTTCACGATTTCAAAGGCTTAACCCCGACGATTTTTCGTTCTTTTCTTTATTTATTTTTTCTTTCTTTCTTTCTTTCTTTCTTTCTTTCTTTCTTTCTTTCTTTCTTTCTTTCTTTCTTTCTTTCTTTCTTTCTTTCTTTCTTTCTTTCTTTCTTTCTTTCTTTCTTTCTTTCTCTCTCTCTCTCTCTCTCTTTCTGTCTTTCTTCCTTTCTTCTAAATCACTTAAACGCAATTTCGACATTCTAATTACCAAAGCCAAAATAGGCAATCCTGTTGTTATACTTGATAAATCTGATTTCATACACAAAGCTCATTCCTACCTGCACGACAGCTCAACGTATCAAAAGCTTCGTTCCAACTGATAGTCCTCAGTAACATTTCGTAAGAACCTCAGCCGCATTGGTGTTAAATGCCCTGTCCCTTCTACTTTTATATATATATATATATATATATATATATATATATATATATATATATTGTTTTTATTCTTTTCCCTTTAACATGGTAAATACCTCTATACCGCATTTTTTTATGGCCTACCTAACACTCAGAAGCAGGGGGTACCTTTAAGGCTACCATATCGTCTTGTAACTTAGGTACCAGAAAATGGTTAGGTAACACAATAATAAGTCTTCGATAGACCATACATATTACCCCTTATATTGCAATATAGAGGGAATTAAATATGATAAATATGTTGATGCTCTGATTTTTTTTTGGGGGGTGGGGGTGGGGGGGGAGATGTGAGAGCAATTATATCCTATTAAAATCCAGGACCAACTCATTAGGTTTAATGAACGATTCCCTTTGGGGTTAATGGAGCCCGGGCACGAGCGATGAAAAAAATGATATGAACCTGTATCATTATAGTAAAACGATAATTAATTCGTAATTATTAGTATGGCTAAATTCATGATTATTCGCAGATGACTTTTAATATCACTTATTGCAATGTATAATTGAGACTGAAAAGTTGAGACTGCATTCCCAGGGCAACACATCGAAAACAGGTCAATTGCATGTTCCACGTCTTCTCGAGCGACATGAAAGTGAAGTGAAACATGTTGTGGACTTTGAAAGATTTAATTTAAAGTCTAGATGAAGTGTTGTTTCTTAAAGGAAAACTTTAGGATATATTGGACGGGAAAAAGTACCTAGGAATTACCAGGGTTTGATAATATCGCTAGGATTACGCACCCAGACTCACATAGACGTATATATATATATATATTTATATATATATATATATATATATATATATATATATATATATATATATATATATATATATATATATATATATATACACACACACACACACACACACACACACACACACACACACACACACACACATATATATATATATATATATATATATATATATATATATATATATATATATATATAAACACACATATATATATGCATGCGGGCGAGCGGGGAAAACCGACAAAATGAACTATTAGTTGAAAAGCGAACCCGATTATGTTTCGTGACAGAGAGAGAAAACACACATCAGAGCTGGCACGAAATGTGAGTCAGGAAACAGATTGCCCAAAATGCGTCAAAATGGAATTGCAGTCCGAATCGCCCGTGCCAATTCATCATGACTGACACACGCACAGACACGCAAGGACGCAAACGCACATTCTTACATACAAATACAAACATACACAAAGTCACATATTTGTAGATACGTAGAATGAAATAAATTGAAGACTTAATCGACTGGTCTGCTAGCTGGTTAACAAAGAAAGTAATTGATGATGAAAATGATAATGATAAATATTATTGTCATTATATTTATTGTAATCATTATTGCCAGTATTATTATCATTATCATTATTATTATTGTTATTATCATTATTAGTGTTATTACTACTAT
>NC_091550.1:5359248-5364248 GCF_042767895.1 Penaeus vannamei
TGGGAAGAAGATTCTGCCTTTTTTCTATTTTATCATTTTTCTTTCTTCATCTTCTTTTTTTTAAGGGGAGACAAAAAAAATGTAAAGAAGATTCTTCCTTTTTTCTCTTTTTCTTTTCTCTCTATCTCTCTCTCTCTCTCTCTCTCTCTCTCTCTCTCTCTTTCCCTCACTCTCTCTCTCCCTCACTCTCTCTCTCTCTCTCTCTCTCTCTCTCTCTCTCTCTTTCTTTCTCTCTCTCTCTCTCTCTCTCTCTCTCTCTCTCTCTCTCTCTCTCTCTCTCTCTCTCTCTCTCTCTCTCTCTCTCTCTCCCTCTCTCTCTCTCTCTCTCTCTTTTAAGGGGAGACAAAAAAAAAAGAAAAAAATGTCAAGAATTTTCTGCCTTATTAGATTGCGAAAGTTATAATGAGCTCTTTCCGGTCCTCCTCTCGGGCCGTTTTCCTCACGTACAAATATCCTCACGTACAAGGTCAAGGACGACTTATCTAGTCTACTCACACCCGTAAAAAAGGTCATCGTAAGGTCAATAACGAGGCAAAAGTTCATTAGATGACCATCACACAGTATGACGAAACGATCACAGCGATGTTGAAAAGTTATCAAAAAGGTCGCCATGAAGTCAGAAAAGGTCAACATAAAATTAAAAACACTTCACAGGTCGTCAAAAAGGTCACCATAAATTCACCAAAAAGGTCACCACAAAGTCATGGAAGAACAGCATAAGGTCATTAAAAAGGTCACCACAAAGTGATGAAAAGAACAGCATAAGGTCATCAAAAAGGTCACCACAAAGTCATGAACGAACAGCATAAAGTCATCAAAAAGGTCACCACAAATTCACCAAAAAGTAATTAAGCTATGAAATAGTCATCATAAGGCCATCAAAGTCCATCAAAGGTCAACACGAGGTCATCAGAATAACACCAAAAGGTCGTCGCAAGGTCCTCATTAAAAAGTCATCACAAAGTTTTATTAAAGTCATCACAAACTCATCATGAGATTATCAAAATATCAAAGAACCTTCTCAAAAGAAACAAGGTCACCAAGAGGTCACACCAAGGTCAAAGGAGCATCCAAGGGTCATCTAAAGGTCACTCCAAGGTCATCCAAAGGTCACCCAAAGGTCGCTGCAAGGTCATCTAAAGGTCACTCCAAGGTCATCCAAAGGTCATTGCAAGGTCATCCACACCGGAGGAGGAATTGCGTTCGTCAGGATTAAAGTCATCGTATATTTTTCACTTTTAATCTCCTTCCTGCCAGACCCTCTTTTCTCTCTTCCCTCTCCTCCTCTTCTTCTTCTCTGGGTATATATATATATATTTTTTTTTAGTAGTAGTAGTAGTTATGTTTTTTTCAGTCTCTCTCTATCTATACATCTGTCTATCTACCTATCTATCTATCTATCTCCTCTCTCTCTCTCTCTCTATCTATATATCTATCTATCTCCTCTCTCTCTCTCTCGCTCTCTCGCTTTCTCTCTCTCTCTCTCTCTCTCTCTCTCTCTCTCTCTCTCTCTCTCTCTCTCTCTCTTTCTCTCTTTCTCCCTCCCTCCCTCCCTCTCCCTCTCCCTCTCTCTCCTCTCCCTCTCCCTCTCCCTCTCCCTCTCCCTCTCCCTCTCTCCCTCTCCCTCCTCCCTCTCCCTCTCCTCTCTCCCTTCTTTCACTCTCCCTCCAAACGTCCCTCCCTCCCTCTATCTATCTATATCTACCTATCTATCTATCTATCTATTTCTCTCTCTCTCTCTCTCTCTCTCTCTCTCTCTCTCTCTCTCTCTCTCTCTCTCTCTCTTCCATGACTGATCTCATTCTCATTTCCTTTCTCTGTCCTTTATTTGTTATTCATTTAACTTCACCGTCGCTCTTTTTATTGGTTTATCCTTTCCCTTCCCATTTTTATTCCCGTTCCGCTCTTACGTTCTCCTTCTTATTCCACTTGCCTTTGCGACGTTCACTGTATTTTCTATTTATTGATTTTTTTCAGTTCTTTTTCAGTCTTTATTTATTCTTTTCTTTTTGTATTATCGTTTTCCTACGTATTATTTTTTTCTTACTTTTTTCTGTTTTTATCTTCCTTCCTTATCCCTTTTTGTCTTTCGACTTTCTATTTTTTCATCTGTTCCTTCTCGTTTTTTATTCTTTTTCGGTTTTTTCTTCATTTTCATCCTCATGCCTTTAATTCTCTTTTATTCGCCGCTATTCCATTCTTTTTCTCACTTCTTCCTTTTCCTTTCTTCATTCCTTATTCCTATTTATATTCATTTGGCTTATCAGTTCCCTTTTATTCTTTATTTATTCACCGCTATTCTATTTTCTTCTTTCTCTTTCACTTATTCCTTCTTTCTTCTTGAGGGTGAAAAAAATAACACAACGAAAGACGTGAAAGAAAAATAGGAAAAGGAAGATGGATAGAGAACAAGGGATAAGTAACGAAATGGGGGACATAAGACAAAATTGGAGAAGAAATAGACTTAAGGGAAGATTTGATAAATGGGAGAAGATATCGACGATTTTATGTTATTATCTGTTTCTGAACATGTTTCTATCTATCTGTCTATCTGTTCGTCTATTCATCTTCTGTGTCTATGTCTAAATCTATATCTATATTCCTCTATCGACTTGGATAAATCGGTTTATCTATCTATCTTTATATGTCTATCTATATGTATGTCTGTAGAGCTATATATCTATATCTATAGCTCTCTCTACGTCACGTTATATCTATATCTACATATGTATCTCTATCTTTATCTTTAATTGTATTCTTTATCCCTCTCTCTTTCCATTTGCCTTTATATCTAGTAAGGAAGGGCGAGAGAGAAAGAGAAAGAAAGAAAGAGAGAGAAATGGGACTAAGAGAGAAAGAGAGAGACAGTGAGAGAGAGAGAGAAAGAGAGAGAGAGAGAGAGAGAGAGAGAGAGAGAGAGAGAGAGAGAGAGAGAGAGAGAGAGAGAGAGAGAGAGAGAGAGAGAGAGAGAGAGAGAGAGAGAGAGAGAGAGAGAGAGAGAGAGAGAGAGAGAGAGAGTATGATAGATAGATAGATATATAGAGAGAAAGGTATGATTTATATATATATATATATATAAGAGCAGACAGACAGATAGATAGCATAGAGAGAGAGAGAGATATATATGAAGTAGATAGTAGAGAGAGAGAGAGAGAGAAGTAGATAGATAGATAGAGAGAGAAAGGGAGGTAGAGAGAGAAATACATAGATAGATAGATCGATAGAGAGAGAGAAGGAGAGAGAAAGAAAGAGAGAGAGAGAGACCAGGCGAAAAACATATAGAAGAAAAAAATAAAACACATACGTAATATACTGGTACGAATAACAAGACAAATAAACAAACAAACAAAAACAGCCTCCTTTCCCTCCCTCCTTCCCCCTTTCCTCATAAAAAAAAGACAGACAGAAAGAAAGAAAGAAAGAAAAGAAAAAAATAAAGACAAAAAGAAAGAAAGAAAGAAAAAAAAATATGGAGTAGAATTCTCTTCAAGATAGGTTTCAATTCCCTAAAAGGTCTTCGAATGCTCATCCATATCGTTCTTTGGCGCGAAGCTTTTGTGAGTTTTAATTTCCAAACGATTTTCGAAAACCGGTATTTTCGAAGCCCTGCTGACCCCCCTCCCCCCCTCCCTAGCTTCTATCCCTCCCTACCCTCTATTCTTCCCTCCTCCTTGCCTCGACCCTCCCCTACCCTCTATCCCTCCCTCCTACCTCCCCTCCTCCCTCCCTCAACCCACCCTTCTTCTCCCTACCCTCCTCCTCCCTGTCTCCCTCTTCCCTACTCCTCTCATCCCTCCTACCTACCTCCCCTCCTCCTGCTGCCTCCTGTCCCTCCCCCCTTAACCCTCTATCCCTCCCTCCTACCTCCTCCCTCCTCCTGTCTCCCTCCCCCCTACCCTCTCTATCCCTTCCCTTCCTACCTCCTCCTTTCCTCCTCCCTGCCTCAACCCTCCCCTACCCTCTATCCCTCCCTCCTACTCTCCTCCTCCTTTCCTACTGCTCCCTCCTCCCCTACTCCTCTCTTTACTTTATCCTTCCTCCCACCCTCCCCCTTTTCCCTCCCTGTGTTTCTCCCCCCACTCCTCTATCCCTTCCTTCCCATTTTCCTCCCTCCCTGCCCCCTCCCCTAACCCCTCTATCCCTTCCTTTCCATTTCTTCCTCCCTCCTCCCTGCTCCTTGCTCCTTCCCCTCTCTTTTACCTCTATCCTTCCTTCACTTCCTCACCTCACCTCCTCCTGCTCCCCTCCTTTACTCACCCTATCCCTTTCCTATCCTACTTCCTCCCTGCCCTCCTCCCTACCCTTCTATCCTTCCCTCCTACCCTCCCCTCCTTCCCTGCTCCCCTCCCTACCCTCTATCCCCTCCCTCCTACCTCTCCCTCTTCCTCCCTGCCCTCCTCCCCACCCCCATCTATCCTTTCCTTTCCATTTCCTACCTCCCCTCCTCCCTGCCTCAACCCACCCTAATTCTTCTTCTCCCCTACTCCTCCTCCCTGTCTCCCTCCCCCTAACACCTTCCCCTACTCCCCTTCCTCTCCCCTGCTCTCCACCCACCCACCCTCCCCCTCCCTACTCCCTCCTCCCTGCCTCGTTTCCACCCACCCACATCTACCCTCCCCCTTCCCTTCCCCTCCTCCCTGCCTCCATCGCTCCATCCCACACCCCATCCTTCCTCTTCTCCCCTTCTGTTCCCATCCTCCTACTGGTACGAATAACAAGACATTGAATCAAACAAACAAACAAACAGCCCCCTCTCCCTCCCTCCTACCCCCCTCCCCTCATAAAAAAGAAAGACAGAAAGAAAGAAAAAAAAAGAAAGACAGAAAGAAAGAAAGAAAGAAAAGAAAAAAATAAAGACAAAAAGAAAGAAAGAAAGAAAAAAAAATATGGAGTAGAATTCTCTTTGAGAAACGTTTCAATTCCCTAAAAGGTCTTCGAATGCTCAAGACAGAAAGAAAGTTAAAAGAAGAAAAGAAAAAATAAAGACAAAGTAAGAGAGA
>NC_091550.1:5380445-5382945 GCF_042767895.1 Penaeus vannamei
ATATATATATATATATATATATATATATATATATATATACGTACACATACACCCACACAGCACACAAAACACATTACACAAACACACACACACCTTAGAAAATAAGAAAAAGAGTCTAACAAACCACCTGAACAGGAAGACGATAAAAGAAAGCACAGCAAACAAAGACCAATCAACAGTAGATGTGGCAACAGCGCAATACGTCCGCCATCCAACTTCAGATCTGGCACCAGCGCAATACCTTCGCTATCCAACTGCAGATGTGGCAACAGTGCAATACCTCCGCCCACCAACTTCAGATCTGGCAAGAGCGCAATACGTCCGACATCCAACTGCAGATCTGGCAACAGCGCAATACGTCCGCCATCCAACGGCAGATCTGGCAACAGCGCAATACCTCCGCCATCCAACTGCAGATCTGGCAACAGCGCAATACCTCCGCCATCCAACTGCAGATCTGGCAACAGCGCAATACCTCCGCCATCCAACTGCAGATCTGGCAACAGCGCAATACCTCCGCCATCCAACTGCAGATCTGACACAGCGCAATACCTCCGCCAACCAACTTCAGATCTGGCAACAGCGCAATACCTCCGCCATCCAACTGCAGATCTGGCAACAGCGCAATACCTCCGCCATCCAACTGCAGATCTGGCAACAGCGCAATACCTCCGCCATCCAACTGCAGATCTGGCAACAGCGCAATACCTCCGCCATCCAACAGCAGATGTGGCACCAGCGCAATACCTCCGCCATCCAACTTCAGATGTGGCAAAAGCGCAATAGCTCCGCCATCCAACTTCAGATCTGGCACCAGCGCAATACCTCCCCCATCCAACTTTAGATGTGGCAACAGCGCAATACCTCCGCCACCCAACCCCATTTCGGTCGCAAGTGAAAATTGCTTATTCATTTAGGTTGTTTTGTGCACGCTCAGTACTCGGCAAATTTCGTGTTTAGGAAACACTTCCAGCGGAATATATTTTCATTACGAAATTTTGTTATCGGTATGCTGGTTAGGAGTAATTGATTTAATGATGCAAATGAGAGAGAGACACAGAGAGAGAGAGGGAGGGAGGGAGAGGGAGGGAGGGAGGAGGGAAAGGGGGAAGGAAGGGGGAGGGAAGGGAGGGAAGGGAGAGGGAAGAGGGAGAGGGGGAGGGGGAGGGAGAGGGAGGAGGGAGAGGGAGAGTGGGAGAGGGAGAGGGGAGGGAGGGAAGGAGAGGGGGAGGGATAGGGAGAAGGAGAGGGAGAGAGGGAGAGAGAGGGAGAGGGAGGGAGGAGAGAGAGAGAGAGTGAGGTGGTGAGTGAGGTGAGTGAGTGAGTGAGGTGAGTGAGGTGAGTGAGTGAGTGAGGTGAGTGAGTGAGTGAGTGAGTGAGTGAGAGTGAGTGAGTGAGTGAGTGAGTGAGTGAGTGAGTGAGTGAGTGAGTGAGTGAGAGAGAGAAAGAGAGAGAGAGAGAGAGAGAGTAGAGAGAGAGAGAGAATGAGAATGAGGAATGAGAGAGAGAGAGAGAGAGAGAGAGAGAGAGAGAGAGAGTGAGAGAGAGAGAAAGAGAGAGAGGGAGAGAGAAAGAAAGTACACTTCATATCATGTTAAAATGAAACAGAAAATGCAGCAGATCTCACATGCATCAATAACTGTAACATTACACATTTAATACCTTTTTGTGTAATCGAACCAAACCATTCGTGATTCCCTTATTACAGTAGAAAATACAAACAAATTAACTAAAAAACAAAATGATTCTTCATATTCTATTTGATATCACTGAGGCAGATTTATCGTCAACAGATGTAAGTTTGCATTGGCCTCAATTCATTTGATTAACACCTGCAAACCGGCCTTGGTTAACGGGCGTCGTAAAAAAAAAAAAAAAAAAAAAAAAAAAAAAAAAATGTATGGTCATTTTCGTGAGGTGAATAAAGTCCTTTTTTTCTTCGTATCATAGAGTGTTCTCGGAGGCTATGACCTTCCTGTGAATACTGCTGTTCCTTTAATTTCCCATTTATCGCTTTTTTTTTCGTTCGTTACGAAAATTCCCGTAGATAATAAAACGTCTCATCATTTTTTTTCACTCTCTCCCTTTCTTCCCCCCTCTCTCTCTTACCCCTTTATAATATGTCTCTTCATTGTTGTTTCTTCTTATCTTATAATTCTTTCTCCATCTCTCTCCCTCATAATATATACAAGAAATATTAGCGAAAGTCGCTTAAGATAGCGCTACACCAGCGTGGTTTAGAATCCTAAACACCTCGATGTTTGTGATTCATCCAACACAGTTACAGCGAACTCATAAATGATGATGTTATCTAAATGTAACTTTCGTTTACCTGAATGCAATTTTCGTTTAGGCAGAACGTGAGCGTAGCGGGAAACCGTTCCAGACTAGCGAGAAAGTGCTATATGTAAGGTGTTGAATTTACTGAGCGAATTAAATGTATTTCACCGTGTATGTAACAGGCTATTGAAGAGCTGGGAATATCAAATGCCGAAATGGA
>NC_091550.1:5392945-5397945 GCF_042767895.1 Penaeus vannamei
TATAAATTCACATAAAAAAGCAAAGAGAAAGAAGCGAAAAATACGCACTGTATTTTTTTTTTCTTTTTTACTTTGTGAACTAGACTGGAAAAAAAATGTGTCAAATAACCAGCCATTTTCTCTCTGTGTTTTATTTATCTATATTACGCTTTTTACTGCATTTATCATTTTTATTTCTTTATTCTTCTATTTATTGATTTTTTCCTCCTTTCCATTCATACGCATTTATTCTCATTATACTATTTCTGAATTCTAAATTAAAAATAAAATGTTGATGTTGACGATAATGATTTTTTTTTAGTTCCCCCCGAAAATCCTTTTTTTTTTTTTAAGTTCCCCCGACAATCTTTTTTTTTTTTTTTTTTTTTTTTAGTCCCCCCTCGTGGATGAAATTCGAAAAAAAGAAAATGGAAAAGGAAAAATATTTCGCAATATCAATTAGGAACGTCCTTTGACTTTTCACTTTCAGCGTGACTCATTTCATATGCTAAACAGACCGACATACCGAGTTAATGCCGTCACACGTGTACTTTCTATACGATGCTGCATTTGCATACTGTCAGCTGTTCAGAATGTCTCTCTGTTGCCCTTTTTTTAGAATTATTATTTTCTCTTTCTGATCTCCGTTTTTTCCTTCTCTTCTCTTTGTTTCTCCTGTTTTTTGTGTTTTTTTTTCTTTTCGGATTCCTCTTCTTTATTCTCTTCTTTCTCTTTCCTTTCGTCTCTTTGGTTTCCGTTTCCCTCTCTCTATTCTCTTTCTATGGTTCTCTTTCTCATCTTCTCTCTGTCTTTCTCTCTCCCTCTTTCCATCCACGATCTTTATCCTCATCCTTCATTCCCTTCTCCGCTCCTCCTTCCCCCGTTCTCTATTCTCTCTCCTCCCCCACTCCAGTTTCCTCTCCCTTCCCCCCTCTCCTCCGTTCCCACTCCTCTTCCTCCCTATTTCTATTCTCCCTCTCTATCCCTTTCCCCTCTCCCCACCATTTAAATTTCCCTCCTTCTCTCCTCCTTCCCTTTTCCCCTCTCATTGTTTTTCATTCCCCCTCTTTCTTTTTCCCTTTCCCCTTTCCTTCTCCTCTCCCTTTTCTTTCTCCTCTCGCTCCCCATTCTCTCCTCTTTCGCTTCTCCTCTTCCTCCTTCTTTCCATTCCCAATCTCTGCCCCCTTATCCCCCCCCCCCCCCCACCCCCCCCCCCCATCCTCGCGAACGCGCCACACGTCGGGTAGAAAAAAAAAAATACCGCTACGTTTACGAGTCGCTAAAAGGAATTTCTCCGCTACTTTCACCCATCTGCTGATACAGCCCCTCCTTCTTAACACGAACCAATAAAGGGGGGAAAACCAATAACAGAGCTATATATACCCCCCCTCCCCCACCACCAAAACCACCCATAAGCTTAGAATTCCTTCCTCTTCAAGCTTACTAATCCAGCTGTCTTCGAACCGCTACGATTAGCAACTTCCGCTGGACTCGCTCGCTCTCCCTTCGCTCGGTACACAAGGCGCTTCCTGCTTTCCTGAACGATAGACGGAAGAGGGAGTAAGGAACAATGATAATCGGAGGGGGAAGAAAGAAGCGAAGAATATCATCAGTGTAGGAAAAGAGAGCGAAGGATAAAGAGGAGAAAGAATTAAATTGTTGAAGGGGAATGAGAGAAATGGAGAAAGAGAGAGAGAGAGAGAGAGAGAGAGAGAGAGAGAGAGAGAGAGAGAGAAAAGAAAGAAGGATAGGAAAAGAGAGGGAGAGAGAGCGAAAGGGCAAGAAAGAGAGAGAAAGGAAAAGTAGAAAAGAACGAAAAAGAAAACGAAAAGGAAGACAAAAAAAAAAAAAAAAAAAAAAGATTTTTTACACCGCAATCTATTTTTTTCTCACCTCCTTCACTCACATTAATTACCCACATTAATTACCAACCTTTATCCCTCCCCCCCCAAAAAAAAAGCTGTTTACAAGATCTGAAAGCAGTCTAAAAAAAACAACAAAAAAAAAAGCAAAAAAAAAAAAAACAAAAAAAAAAAAAACGAATATACAGGAACTAAAAAAAAAGAAAAAAGAAAAAGACATGAGAACTAAGGAAGACTTTTCAGGGATTTTGGACTTTATGTTAATGATGAGGATTTGGACGCAATATGGGTCTTCATTAGTCATCGGAATCGGGGGGGGGGGGGGGGAGAGGTGGAGGGAAGGTAGAGAGAGAGAGAGGGAAGGGGAGGGGAGGAGAGGAGAAGTGGAGGGGGAGGGAAGGGGGAGAGAGAGAGAGAGAGAGGGAAGAGAGGAGAGGTGGAGGGGGAAGTGGAGGGAAGGGGGTGGGAGGGAGAGAGAGAGGGAAGGGGAGGGGAGGAGAGGAGAAGTGGAGGGGGAGGAGAGGTGGAGGGAAGGGAGAGAGAGAGAGAGGGAGGTGGAGGGGGAGGATAGGTGGAGAGGGAGGAAGGAGGGAAGGGGGAGGGAGGGAAAGAGAGAGAGAGGGAGGTGGAGGGGAGGAGGGAGAGGTGGAGGGAAGAGAGAGAGAGAGAGAGAGAGAGAGAGAGAGAGAGAGAGAGAGAGAGAGAGAGAGAGAGAGAGAAAGAAAGAGAGAGAGAGAGAGAGAGAGAGAGAGAGGTGGAGGGGGATGGAGGGAAATAGAAAGAGAGGGAGGTGGAAGGGAGGAGAGGGAGGAGAAGGAGGGTGAGGTGGAGAGGGAGGAGGGAGGAGGTGGAGGAGAGGGAGGGGCAGGGAGGGGGGTTGGTGGAGGGAGGGATAAAAGAGAGGAGGAAAGAAGGATTATTATTATTCTTTTTTTTTATTATTTCTCGCTCTCCTTTTTCCTTCTTTCATTTCTCCTTCGTCTTTTATCCCTCCTTCTTTTATTCTCTTCTTATTCCTATTTCTTCTTCTTCTTCTCCCGTCTAACCTAATTCTCTCTTATCCTTCTTTTACTCCTTCCTCCTTCCTCCTGTCCATCTCCTCCTTCCTTTTTCCTAATTTACCCTCCCCCCCCCTCTTCTCTCCTTCCTCCTCCTTCTTATCTCCTTTCTTCCTCTCCTTGCTCTTCCTACGCCTTCTTCTTCGTTCTTCCTTCATTCTCCAAATCTCCCATCCCTTCCTTTTTCTTTATTTATTCTCATTCCTCATCCCTCCTTCGTATCCTTCCCCCTCCCCTCCTCCTCCCATCAAATCATTTTATTTTAGTTTCCCCAATTCTTCATTTCGTTTTCTATGGTCTTGAAAAATTTGTTGTTGTTTAGGTTATAATTGCTATCATTACCATTATCACTTTTATTATTGTTATCATCATTATTGTTACTATCATTATTATCATTAATATCACTGTCATGATTATCGTTTAGAACGTTATTATTATCATTATCATTATTGTTATTATCATTATCATTGTCGTTATCACTCATGTTAATGTTATTATCAGAATCATCATCATATTTATCATTCCTATCATCATCATCATTACCATCATTATTGTTATTGTTATTATAGCTTCTATTATCATTACCATTATGTTATTATTGCAACGATTATTACTAATAACATTATTGTTGTTATCATTATCATTATTGTTATCTTTATCATCTTTATCATTATCATTATTACTTTTATTATTATCATTTTAATTATCGTTATTAATGCTATCATTTTCATCACAATTATTAATATCCTTATTTTTTCGGCATTTTCATCATCTGTTTTTGTTATCAATAAGTTACTACTTTGTTTCTCAATAATGTTGGTCCCATCATTGATATTGCTTGGCGATGAATAAAATGAAATTATAAACGCACCCCCCCCCAAAAAAAAAGAAAAAGAAAAAAAAGAAGGTATATATATATACGGGCATCACGGCCATTACTATTATTGCGAAAAATATCAATTATATTTTCCGGTTCTTAGTTGTAAAGGAAATTAGAACATCAGGAATTACCTTTCCAATGAACATAGCTTTTGGATAACATAAAGCTATTTCTCTCCGGTCACATGTTCCATAAAACCAGATGTGTTTTATTTTCAGCGCAAAGTGAAACTGGGAGTGATATTAACTCCCGGTGTGGCTATTTTCACCGCGTGTTATGGCGTCAGTTCTTGGTTTAATTTTCTCATTCTCAAAGCCCGTTTAGTTGTTGTTTTTTCGTGTCTTATTTTTATCTATGGCGTTTGTTAATTCGTGTTGACGTTTTTTTGTTTGAAGTGATGCGTGTTCCGTTACGAAGATTTGAATTTGAATTTGAATTTGACGACCGTTAATGAACCGGATAAACAAAAGAAGAGCGAAGAAGATTGCTTAGCTCTACACACGTACACCTCTTTCTTTTTTTCTGATGCAAGATAATTAAAAAGTTGTTATCTTAAAGAGCTTTGTTTGTTAACTTTGGTGATCTCCCCCCCCCTCTTTCCCTTTCTCTTTGTTTTCCTTTTTCAAAAGACTTTTAACCTCTTCATGTCCTGACAGACACGATTGCCAACCTTACCGACGTATCCAGGCCTACCAACCTTACTGCTGAGCCGTACTAACATTGCCAACATTACTAGGATTTTCATGCCAGGCCTACCAACTGTACTGCTAGACTCAGCATTGCCAACATTTCTTGGACTCATGCCAGGCCTACCAACTGTACTGCTAGACTCAGCATTGCCAACATTTCTAGGACTTTCATGCCAGGCCTACCAACTGTACTGCTAGACTCAGCATTGCCAACATTTCTTGGACTGTCATGCCAGGCCTACCAACTGTACTGCTAGACTCAGCATTGCCAACATTTCTAGGACTTCCATGCCAGGCCTACCAACTGTACTGCTAAACTCAGCATTGCCAATATTTCTTGAACTTTCATGCCAGGCCTACCAACTGTACTGCTAGACTCAGCATTGCCAACATTTCTAGGACTTTCATGCCAGGCCTACCAACTGTACTGCTAGACTCAGCATTGCCAACATATCTAGGACTTTCATGCCAGGCCTACCAACTGTACTGCTAGACTCAACATTGCCAACATTTCTAGGACTTTCACGCCAGG
>NC_091550.1:5400445-5405445 GCF_042767895.1 Penaeus vannamei
CACTTGACCATTGGCTGACACTTGACCTTCGGCTGACACTTGACCTGTGGCTTACACTTGATCTTTGGCTGACACTTGACCTTTGGCTGACACTTGACCTTTGGCTGACAATTGACCTTTGGCTGACACTTGACGGTTCTCAGGCATTTTCTACACTATTCCATCATTCTTATTCAATCGCCGGGTAATTGCTGTCTGACCTAACCTCACCTTATCTGACCTCACCCGGGTTCCCTTCTTTCTTTTCTCGGGAAATGATTATGTATATTTTAAGCACACACACACACACACACACACACACACACACATATGTATATATATATATATATATATATATATATATATATATATATATATATATATATATATATGTATGACGTTATTACTATTATTATGGTCATCATCACAATGCTATTATTCATATTAGAAACAAGAAGAACTATTTTCGAAAACTAAGGATACGGGTAAACAGTGTGGAATTTATGACGAACAGATTGCAACAGGAACAACGAAGGGAAGGACAAGAAAACACACGAAGATGCAGAAGGCCTTTTTTGTGTGTTTTCTTGTCCTTCCCTTCGTTGTTCCTGTCACGGGTAAATAGGTATTGGTAGGACTAGAAATTGACTCGCTCTTGACTAAGTCCTTGTGGAGTTTGTGTTTGTGAAAGCAAATTGAACAAGTTAAAATCACGATGGACTGGACATGTAATAAACTGCTAATAAAGAGGAGTTATTGGATGAAATTGCTCTGAAAAAAGTCTTTCCCAACAAAAAAAAGACAGAGTGAGTAGCAATTTTTTATTTTCTTTTTCAAAAAGTCTTTTCCAACAACAAAAAAAGATTTAGAGTGAGTAGCAATTTTTTATTTTCTTTTTCAAAAAGTCTTTTCCAACAAAAAAAGACTTAAAGTGAGTAGCAATTTTTTCTTTTTTTTTTCTTTCCAAATTGTCTCAAACTTCTTATTGTGAGTAACTTCATTTCTTTTATCCAATCTCCTTTTTTACGAGACTTTATCACTCTTGTTCCCTGTCCACTATTAAGTTCCTGAGATCGAAACTGTACCATGCAACTTTACGGGGACAGTTCTGGAACACTTCTCGGTGTATCGTATATAAAAAAAGTGTATAGAGAGCATATAAAGAATATCCTTGAACACCACACTTCCTCGGTAACGCACCTCAGACGTAAAAAAACATAAAAAAAGGCAAAACTCGAATTCGAAAAGACTTAAAAGCTCTCAACAGCGAGATGACGTAGACTTGAAATTGGGAGGTTTATGCCTGTGTTTAGGGAACGGTTGAGCTACATGGCCATTCGCGGTCCTTCAAGCCATTCATCTATCCACACACACAAACAAATAAACAAACAAACATACATACATACACACAAACAAACAAACAAAGAAACATACATACATACACACACACAAACAAATAAACAAAGAAACATACATACATACATACATACACACACACAAACATGCGAAGACAAGCAATTAAAGAATCACACACAAACTTGCTAACACAAACAAATAAACAAACACACACAAGCAAACACACACAAGAGACCAAAAACACACACATACAAACACACACAAGCGAACACAAACAAACACACACAAGCGAACACAAACACACACACACACATACAAATAAACACACACAAGCGAACACAAACAAACACACACACAAGCGAACACAAACAAACACACACAAACGAACACAAACACACATACAAACAAACACACACACACAAACAAACAAATAAACGCACAAACACATTCGCGCGCGTGTGTGGTGTCTCTTAATGTGCCATATATTTCGTTCGATGTCTTATGAACGCCAATACACACGCATTATATTTATATATCATATTTATATATTTATAAATATGTCATATTTACTCCCTCTCTCCCTCCCTCCCTCCCTCCCTCTCATTATATATATTAATATATGATTATATAATAATATTATATATATATAATTTGTCATTATATATACGTGTTTCGTAATGTGAAAAAAAAAAATCACGAATTTCTATAAAATGTTAAAATTACCAAATCAAAATGTAGCTTGAAAATGGGCCGAGAATACACCTCCTTCGAGAGAGAAAAAAAAGAAAAGTAAGAAAGAAAAATCGAACTTCAGGTGAATTTCGCTGAAATAGATTGAAAAAGTTATGGCAAAAAGTAACCTGATGAAACGGTGACCCTCCCGCTTCCCTGTCACACGAATTGCAAAGAAAAAGAAAAATGTCTCTCTCTCTCTCTCTGTTTCTGTCTCTCTCTCTCTGTTTCTGTCTCTCTCTCTCTGTGTTTCTGTTTTCTCTCTCGCACTATTCTTCTCTCTCTCTCTCTGTCTCTCTCTCTCTCTCTCTCTTCCTTCCTTTCTTCCTTCCTTCCTCCCTCTCTCTCTCTCTTCCTTCCTTCCTTCCCTCCCTCCCTTCCTTCCTTCCTTGCTTCTCTCCCTCCCTCCTTCCCTCTCTCCCTCCCTCCTTCCCTCCCTCCCTCCCTCTCTCCTTCCCTCCCTCCCTCCCTCCCTCCCTCCCTCCCTCCCTCTCTTCCTCCCTCCCTCCCTCCCTCTCTCCTTCCCTCCCTCTCTCTCTCTCTTCCTCTTCATCCTTCCCCCACTCTCTCTTTCTCTTAAACCCCTTCCCTTTATCGCTCATCTATCTACACATTCATTTATCCAGTATTTTTCTACCTCTTAAATTGCAATGGATCGTTGAACGACACTCGTTTCATAACGATGATTGCATTGGATGTATCTAATCTACAAATGGAAAAAAAAAAATAAGAAAAAGGTGATTAAAAAATGGAAAATAAAAAAGTCTTATACACTTAGTTATCCACGCTCTGTTGGACCGATGGGAAAAGTTCTTGTATGTGTTTTGTGTTTCGACTTTTTTTATTTTTTATTATCATTTTCGAAAAAAAATATGATTAGCGAAGTTAGTTACGGATCCAGGCGTACCAACTCTTTCACTCAGGGCTGCCAACCTTTCTAGAAAAATGCAGGGTTGCCGTCTTTCGTTTTGCAGTCTTGTCTTGATTAAAAAGATAGATTGATTGACAGATTGATAGGTAGATAGATTGATAGGTAGATAGATAGATAGGTAGGTAGATTGACAGATAGATATATTGATAGGTAGATAGATTGATAGGTAGGTAGATAGATTGATAGGTAGATAGGTAGATAGATTGATTGATTGGTAGATAGATAGGTAGATAGATTGATAGGTAGATAGATTGATTGATTGGTAGATAGATAGGTAGATAGATTGATAGGTAGATAGATTGATAGGTAGGTAGATTGATAGGTAGATAGATTGATAGGTAGATTGATAGGTAGATAGATTGATAGGTAGACAGATTGATAGGTAGATAGATTGACAGATAGATATATTGATAGATAGATAGATCGATAGGTAGGTAGATAGATTAATAGGTAGATAGGTAGATAGACTGATTGATTGCTAGATAGATAGGTAGATAGATTGATAGGTAGATAGATTGATAGGTAGGTAGATTGATAGGTAGATAGACTGATAGGTAGATTGATAGGTAGATAGATTGACAGATAGATATATTGATAGGTAGATAGATTGATAGGTAGATAGGTAGATAGATTGATTGATTGGTAGATAGATAGGTAGATAGATAGATTGATAGGTAGATAGATAGATTGATAGGTAGATAGAGAGATTGATAGGTAGATAGATAGATTGATAGGTAGATAGGTAGATCGATTCATAGGTAGATAGATTGATAGGTAGATAGATTAATAGGTAGATAGATAGATTGATAGGTAGATAGATTTTTAGATAGATAGATATTCTCTACAATTTTCTCTCTACTTCGAAACAGCTCCTGTTATTAACAAATTTTAGCTTTCATAGAAATGTTAAACTGGAATTATTGCGAGAAACAGACATATAACAAGTTGTAAAGTCATACATGTTAGGTATAGTGTGTGTAGGTTGACAAGAAAAATATTTTCACAAACTGAAAGTCAATTCGATATTCATGAATAGGAAATGAATGTTGCATTTCATGGAAACATTTACTAGTCACACACACACACACACAGACGCACACATACATACATACACACACACACATACACACACACATACACACACACACACACACACACACACACACACACACACACACACACACACACACACACACACACGCACACACACACATACACACACTCACACACACACACACACACACACTATAAATTAATAAGTTTTTTTCCCCATAAACCCCACACATCGCTCTACGATTAAAAAAAAAAAAAAAAAAAAAGTTTTCATCTAAATGAGTTTTGTGCACAACTTCATTTATCGACACATTTTTTTTTCTTTTCAAAAAGGCTTCTAATGTTTAATTTTTTTTCGTTTTTAATTATATTTCCAAACATACTAACTCGTAGCCTAAATATACTGAAAAAATGAAGCATTGTTGCACGAATATCACCCTTATGTTGAATGAAGCTCTTAGGAAATATATATAGAAGAACAGAATAATAGAATTTAATAATGGAATAATAGAATAATAGAATATAATGATACGATAATAACAACAATAGAATAATAAAATATGATAATAATAATCATATGATAATAATATGATAATAATATGATAACAATAATGTGATAATAATAATAATAGAATAATAGAATAATAAAATAATAGAATAGAATGATATGATAATAGTGATAATAGAATAATAGGATAACAGAACAATAGAATAGAGTAATATGATAACAATAATAATAGAATAATAGAGTAATAGAGTAATAGAATAACAGAATAATAGAATAATATGAGAATAATGATAATAGAATAATAGAAAGATAGAAAAGAATTATATGATAAAGGTGTATCTAAACCAGAGTTAAAATAACGTATATCATTTTATTGTACATTTCTCCTATTCTGGGAACGAGTACAACTTTTCACAACTCTGATCCATCATAGTTATTTAA
>NC_091550.1:5410445-5412945 GCF_042767895.1 Penaeus vannamei
GAGAAGAAGAGAGGGGGAGGGAATGGGAGAGGAGAGGAGGGGATGGGGAGGAAGAAAGGAGAGGAGGGAGAGGGGATGGGGGCTGAGGAGGGAGAAGGAGAGGGAAAAGGGAGGGGAGGTGGAAAGAGAGGGAGAGAGAGGAGGGATATATATATATATATATATATATATATATATATATATATATATATATATATATATATATATATATATATATATATATATATATATGTAAATATATATATATATATATATATATATATATATATATATAGAGAGAGAGAGAGAGAGAGAGAGAGAGAGAGAGAGAGAGAGAGAGAGAGAGAGAGAGAGAGAGAGAGAGAGAGAGAGAGAAAACACGATCAGAAAATATCTCTTCAACTGGTAAGAACCTATATAAAAAAAAAAGAAAAAAAAAAAATCTGACGAACTTTGCCAAAATTCCGAGTTCCCGCGAATTGCAAACTTCGACCTCAAAGCCCGGCGGTCGATGTCAGTGTGCAACTTTTTAATTGCAATGGCCGGGATTCGATAGTCTCATGATTTGTAATTTCCTTGTAATGTACGATTTTTCGGAGCAAGTAAATACGAAAAGATTAATGGAAATATATTTTTTTCTCCCCCCCCAAAAAAAGACATTTAAACACCCCCCAAAAAAACATTTATTTACAACACCCCCCCCCCAAAAAAAAACATTTACACATCTCCAAAAAAAAAAAACATTTAAACACCCCCCCCCAAAAAAAAAACATTTAAACACTTTACAAAAAAACATTTAACCCCCCCCAAAAAAAACATTTTAAACACCCCCCCCAAAAAAAAATTTAAACCCCCCCAAAAAAAACATTTAAACACCCCCCCAAAAAAAAATTAAACACCCCCCCCAAAAAAAATATATAAATAAATAAAATAAGATAAATAAAAAAAACATAAAGATTCCTAAACTTCTATCAAACTACAAAATAAAAGATATATCTTACAAATTGCAAATTATAAAAATCCTAAATTATGATATCCTGAAATATAAGCAAAAGAAAGAAGAAAGAAAAGAATAAATAAAGATAAATAAAAGAAAAAGAGAGAAGTGAAAGAACAAAGAAAGAAAAAAGAAGAAAGAAAGAGAAAAGAAAAGAAAAAAAAAAAGAAACGAAAATAGAAAGAAAACAGAAAAGAAAGAAAGAAAGACAGAAAAGAAAGAAAGAAAGATAGAAAGAAACAACAAAAAAGGAAAAGAAAGAAAAAAGAAAGAACGAAAATAGAAAGAAAAAAAAAGAAAACAAAAAAGAAAGAAGAAGAACGAAAAACCAACACCAAAAAAAACAACAACCCCCCCCCCCCACCCCCCAAAAAAAAAATAAAAATAAAAAATAAAAAAAAATAAAATAAAAACACGAATCTCCCCACAGCAGTTACAGCAAAACTATCACCAAAATGCAATTCCCTGCAATATGTTGAATATCAAGCCACCACATCGCGAATCTCACGGCCACGGATACCAACATAACCATGCATATGTAGGCAGTATTACCAACGCAGATGAGGAGCCTTCTCATGCATGGGGATTGTGTAAAAATGAATAACCATGATGAGGTGGTGAATGGTACAGAGAGAAAGTTTTATCTTATTTTATTTTATTTTATTTTTTTCATTTTTTTTTTGCATTTTGTTGCACGCACGCACACACACACACACACACACACACACACACACACACACACACACACACACACACACACACACACACACAAATTTTGTAGCATTTACACATACACATTTTTTTATTTACACACACACACACACACACATACATATACCCACCCATACCCAATAATACACTCACTCACCCAACCACATATAAACCCATCCTCCTATCCCCCCCCCCCCCAACACACATAAAGAAGCACATACATTTCTCTCTCTCTCTCTCTCTCTTTCCCTCTCTCTCTATCTATCTATCTATTTCCCTCTCTCCTCCCTCTACTTCCCTCCCTCTCTCTCTCTCACTCACTCCCTCCCTCTTCCTCTCTCTCCCTCCCTCTCTTTCCCTCCCTCTTCCTCTCTCTCTCACTCTCTCACCTTTCCTCCTCTCTATCTCTTCTTTCTCTCTCTCCCTCACTCTCCTCTCTCTCTCCCTCCTCCCTCTCTCTCTCCCTCCCTCCTTCCCTCCCCCGCCCTCTCTTACCCTCTCCCTCTCTCTCCTCTTACCCCCCACACACGAGAACATGCAAACTGTATTTGAAAACAAGTTTGGAAAAATTTCGTCTGGCTAACTTTCTTCAGAAAATATTTGAAGCATTAGGCTACCAGTGTGCAGGAGATAACTCTTTATTTCAATCTTCATATTTCTTTCATGGAGACCAGCACTTGAAAGAAGGAAAGATAAGGAATGAAAGAGGGAGAGGGAGAGAGAGGGAGAGAGAGAGGGAGAGGAAGAGGGAGAGGGGAGGAGAGAGAGGGAGAGTGAGAGAGAGAGAGGGAGGGGAGAGTGTGTGTGAGAGAG
>NC_091550.1:5417945-5422945 GCF_042767895.1 Penaeus vannamei
CAGAAGAGCGGCCAACTTGGGCACCCTCTTCAGCTTCTTCTTCAGCATCTCCTTCATGTAGTCCGGCCCCCCCACAAGGATCTGTGAAACGAGGGGCTCCCCGGCGCTGTTGAGGAACGAGGCCTGCATGCCCTCGATGATGGTCTGGAGATGGGGGTCGCGCTCGGGGAACCACTTCCCCAGCTGGTGCTTCTTCACGCAGATCTTCTTGTCGACCAGGACGTCGTAGCTGAACAGACCCCGGCTTATTCCGATGGCGTGGAAGGTCTCGCTGAGGACGACGAGGCCGCGCCTGTCCTTCTTGACCTTCCTCACGCCGCCGGGTGCGCTCTTGGCCGGCGGGGCTGCTTGACCCGTCTTGGCCTGCGGGGCTTGACCCCTCTTGGGCTTTTAGGGGGGGCCGGTCTCCTCTTCCTCGTCGGAATCGAAGAATTCGTCAGGACTCTCGTCTTCGTCGGGCTCTGCCATGGAGGGGAGGCGAGGGGGTGGGGGGGGAGGCGAGGTGGAGGGCTCCGAAACGGTCGCCTTTTTCTTTCCTTTTTTCTTCCTCTTCTCTTTCTTCTGAGGAGGGACAGCCTGGGCCTCCTGTTAGGCGTCCAGGTCGGCTTCCCGACCCTGGACTTCTGCACTCTTATCGTCGGGCTCTGCCATGGAGGGGAGGCGAGGGGGTGGGGGGGGAGGCGCGGTCGCCTTTTTCTTTTTCTTTCCTTTCTTCCTCTTCTCTTTCTTATGAGGAGGGACTTCATCCAGGACGGGTTCCCGCTCCCGGACTTCATCCAGGACGGGTTCCCGCTCCTGGACTTCATCCAGGACGGGTTCCCGCTCCTGGACTTCATCCAGGACGGGTTCCCGCTCCCGGACTTCATCCAGGACGGGTTCCCGCTCCTGGACTTCATCCAGGACGGGTTCCCGCTCCTGGACTTCATCCAGGACGGGTTCCCGCTCCCGGACTTCATCCAGGACGGGTTCCCGCTCCTGGACTTCATCCAGGACGGGTTCCCGCTCCCGGACTTCATCCAGGACGGGTTCCCGCTCCTGGACTTCATCCAGGACGGGTTCCCGCTCCCGGACTTCATCCAGGACGGGTTCCCGCTCCTGGACTTCATCCAGGACGGGTTCCCGCTCCCGGACTTCATCCAGGACGGGTTCCCGCTCCTGGACTTCATCCAGGACGGGTTCCCGCTCCCGGACTTCATCCAGGACGGGTTCCCGCTCCTGGACTTCATCCAGGACGGGTTCCCGCTCCCGGACTTCATCCAGGACGGGTTCCCGCTCCCGGACTTCATCCAGGACGGGTTCCCGCTCCCGGACTTCATCCAGGACCGGGTTCCCCCCCCCGGACTTCATCCAGGACGGGTTCCCGCTCCCGGACTTCATCCAGGACGGGTTCCCGCTCCCGGACTTCATCCAGGACGGGTTCCCGCTCCCGGACTTCATCCAGGACGGGTTCCCGCTCCCGGACTTCATCCAGGACGGGTTCCCGCTCCCGGACTTCATCCAGGACGGGTTCCCGCTCCCGGACTTCATCCAGGACGGGTTCCCGCTCCCGGACTTCATCCAGGACGGGTTCCCGCTCCCGGACTTCATCCAGGACGGGTTCCCGCTCCCGGACTTCATCCAGGACGGGTTCCCGCTCCCGGACTTCATCCAGGACGGGTTCCCGCTCCTGGACTTCATCCAGGACGGGTTCCCGCTCCCGGACTTCATCCAGGACGGGTTCCCGCTCCCGGACTTCATCCAGGACGGGTTCCCGCTCCTGGACTTCATCCAGGACGGGTTCCCGCTCCCGGACTTCATCCAGGACGGGTTCCCGCTCCTGGACTTCATCCAGGACGGGTTCCCGCTCCCGGACTTCATCCAGGACGGGTTCCCGCTCCCGGACTTCATCCAGGACGGGTTCCCGCTCCTGGACTTCATCCAGGTCGAGTTCCCGCTCCTGGACTTCATCCAGGTCGAGTTCCCGCTCCTGGACTTCATCCAGGTCGAGTTCCCGCTCCCGGACTTCATCCAGGACGGGTTCCCGCTCCTGGACTTCATCCAGGACGGGTTCCCGCTCCTGGACTTCATCCAGGTCGAGTTCCCGCTCCTGGACTTCATCCAGGTCGAGTTCCCGCTCCTGGACTTCATCCAGGTCGAGTTCCCGCTCCTGGACTTCATCCAGGACGGGTTCCCGCTCTCGGACTTCATCCAGGACGGGTTCCCGCTCCTGGACTTCATCCAGGACGGGTTCCCGCTCCTGGACTTCATCCAGGTCGAGTTCCCGCTCCTGGACTTCATCCAGGTCGAGTTCCCGCTCCTGGACTTCATCCAGGTCGAGTTCCCGCTCCTGGACTTCATCCAGGTCGAGTTCCCGCTCCTGGACTTCATCCAGGTCGAGTTCCCGCTCCTGGACTTCATCCAGGTCGGGTTCCCGCTCCTGGACTACATCCAGGTCGGGTTCCCGGTCCTGGACTTCATCCAGGTCGGGTTCCCGCTCCCGGACTACATCCAGGTCGGGTTCCCGGTCCTGGACTTCATCCAGGTCGGGTTCCCGCTTCTGGACTTCATCCAGGTCGGGTTCCCGCTCCCGGACTTCATCCAGGTCGGGTTCCCGCTCCCGGACTACATCCAGGTCGGGTTCCCGCTCCCGGACTTCATCCAGGACGGGTTCCCGATTCTGGAATTCCTGATCCCGGGGCGCAGGGGCCTTTGGGCGGGCCCAGCGGATTACGCAGACGCGCCGTCCCGAGACTCAGAACCGCGACCATCCAGGACGGGTTCCCGCTCCTGGACTTCATCCAGGTCGGGTTCCCGCTCCCGGACTACATCCAGGACGGGTTCCCGATTCTGGAATTCCTGATCCCGGGGCGCAGGGGCCTTTGGGCGGGCCCAGCGGAGGAGCGCGTACACGCCCCCGCCGCCCACGAGACTCAGAACCGCGCCCAGGCACAGGAGCGGGACTAGGCTGAAGGAGGGGGCGTCTGTGGCTTGTTGGAGGTCGTCGTAGTAGGAATAACTGGACGCGAGCATGTCCTCCCTGTCTTGGGCGGACATGTGCAGCAGCGACCAGAGGGAGTGCTCCTCGAGATCTATGAACTCGGGGACAGAATAAAACCACTCCCAGGGGCCGTTTTGCCTGGCCCTTTGGAGCAGCTCCTCCTCCAACTCTTGGATTTGGCCTCTCACGTCGGTGAGCTCTTGCCAGTCGGCGATCACTGGGAAGAAAGCTGAAATGAGCTCTAAAATCATTTCCGACATGACATCGAAATGGGGGCCCAGGGGGATGTCACTTCTCGTAAAGAGGATAAGTGATGTGCGGTCGTCCTTGGGGTTGCTCGTGTGTGTGTGTGGATTACCTGCGCAAGGAACACCATCTGGAAAAAGCAAATCAAATGAGAAATATAGACATTGGGTACATATATACATACATATATATATATGTATATATATATATATATATATATATATATATATATATATATATATATATATATATATATATATATATATATATATATATATATATATATATATATATATATATATATATATATATATATATATATATATATATATATATATATATATATATATATATATATATGAGGGTGTGGGAAAGATAGGAAGGAAGGAGAGGACAAGAGAGGGAAGGAAGGAGAGGACAAGAGAGGGAAGGAAGGAGAGGAGGATGAGGGTGAGGGGTATGACAGGCGATGGAGGGGGCATCGTTGAGGGGGGGGGGGAGCGGAAGAGAGGATCCAAGGGCGGAGGGAAGAGAGAGGCAACGAAGAGGGCGAAGTGAAATGATGTGAAGTAAATTTAAGTCAGATGTTCAGATGTTCGGGGACGTTCTCGAGGCCAGCGGCGGGAGAGGAGGGCGGCGGCGCTGGGCGATTGATCGGCTTTGTGACAAATTTCGGATTATATATTAATAGATAAGATAGATAGATAGATAGATAGATAGATAGATAGATAGATAGATAGATAGATAGATAGATAGATAGATAGATAGATAGATAGATAGATAGATACTGTTTTTTTCATCAATTTATTTCGCTCAGGGAGCGACAAGCCTATACATTACAGTTGAAATGGTTGCAGAGTAATTGTGACACGCAGGACACGCCATGGATAAACCATAAAAGGAGAGAGGAGATAATCACATACATGGTAAACAATGGAAACGGAAAAAAAGAGTACTAGCCGCCACCAAAATATGGGTATTGCACAAGTATTTTGTCTAAATTGGCATCTGATATCAAGTATTTGCAAATTTTTATGACAGAATCTGGTATAAAATCAGCCACTTTCGGACCATCGAGGCAGTATCGCCGTAGGTGGCTGGCGTTGTGTGCGTCGCCCAACTTGCACGATGAGTACTGGGGCTCGTCCTCAGGCTCGCCCTCCTGCCACACGGGTCTGTAGCCTAACCGGAGCCGGGCAGCCACCTCTGCCTCCCCCCTTCTTTCTTTCTGTAAGCCTCTTCTTCTTTCTCTCTCTCTTCGTTTTTTTTCCCTCCCCTTACATCGTCTTCTGACCAGCAGACCGCGGCGTCGGTCCTTGTAAGGCGAGACGCGAAGCGGTCGTCGTGCTGGATGCTCACGCTCGCTGGCCTCTCGTCGCTCCTGTGCCGGGTGTTACGGTCGCCGCGCTTGAGGAGGAGTCAAGAGCGAACGGAAGAGAGTCGCAGGCGTCGGGGAGGGGAGGGAGGGAGGGGAGGGGATAGAGGGAGGAGGGAGGGAAGTGAGGGAGTGAGGGAGGGAAGGGGAGGGAGGGGAGGGAGGGAGGGGAGGGGATAGAGGGAGGGAGGGAAGTGAGGGACTGAGGGTCCCTCCCTCAGTCCCTCACTTTCCTCCCTCCCTCAAATATTTTTTTGTCTACAAAGACCCGCTCAGAGCACAGAAAGGATTGGAGCAAGAACGATAGTAACGATTGCAATCGAACATAATCTGTGACTGGTAATAATGCAATCAAGTATTGATACTAGACGTCTGCAAAGTATTGGTACTAAACGTCTTAGT